>NC_064048.1:10100187-10400187 GCF_932526225.1 Nematostella vectensis | reverse complement strand
TCGATTGTTTATACAGAGTGCTATCCCTCCCGAATATATATATATATATATTTTTTCCGGCGTCTTTGGTCTTGTTTTCATGACTGCTAGATCAAACTCTTGGATACGTGTGTCTCAACAACTCCAAATATGTCATGTTTTATTATTTCAATTTGACTTAAACTTATTTCTCAGCTCCTTATTAAAATTTATGTCCGTGTATATTCCACGTGCCTATTCGTAGCGAACCCGACAAAGCTGGATTACTCGTTAATGAACCATTCTTGAAGTTGTTAAAAGTTGTTAGCCTTCGAATGCATTAATAAAAAGCTCTGAAATTGCCAGGAGGGCTTGATTCAACTGTTGCATTGTGTTTTACGCGTTAATGAGCCTGGCATATGTGAAGTTGTTAGAAGTCGTTAGCCTTCGAATGTCACACCCCCTCTACCCCATTCTCCCCCCTCACCCCCCAGAACGTACCGCACTCCAGTTAGAGGGAAGATGACTTCGTTCCTGGTATTTGTCACAAGAATGTCCAGATTGTGGTGCTCTCTGTTGGAGCCCCAATAGCTACGAACAGTTTGATCAGGGCCATTTGCGACGTAGCCCACTCTGTGAACAAGCTTCACGGCAGCCAGGAAGCCATGGCGGGTGGGCTTAAACGTTCCATAATTGTCATTCTTTGCCCCGAAACACACAGGACTAGTGTTTATCTTTTCCCAAGAACCTTAAAGTAAAAAGATTACAAGAATGTATCTTACGATGTATAGGTTATAAAGTTGTCTAAATCTGCTTTTTATGTGCCCCTTTGTGATCCTTTATAGTGTGACCCGTGAAGCGTAAAGCGTGACCCTCGAAGCGTCACTGTTGAAGCGTTACCCTTGAAGCGTGACTTCAAACGTTACCCGTGAAGCATGACCCGTGAAGCGTTACCTGTGAAGTGTTAAGCGTTACACATGAAGTGCTAAGTGTGACTCGTAAAGCGTGGCCCGTGAAGCATTAATGTAACCTATATTTTTGTGGCTACATGGTCTTGCAACGATCAAGAAACGGCCGAATAAATATTTCTATCTATATTTCTAGATATAAATATTTATTCGGCCGTTTCTTGATCGTTGCAAGACCAAGTTTCTCTTTATCAAGAGAAACTTGATCGCTTGTTCAAATTTTCATCTGACTAATCTTGAAGAGTCCTTAGACCAAGCATCCAAGAGATTGACCGAGTGGGTTTGAAGGTCACCCAAATAATACCAGCTTTGATTAATCCTTTGTAGCTCTAGAGTAGTAACATGTCTACTAAGGCGGATGCAAAAATAGCCTACTTTGAAATATCACAAATTAAATAAGACCTACCTTCATCGGCCTTTACAGCAGAGACCTACAATAAAAGGTAAGAATGTTTAAATTTATACTTAAATAACTAGTTAGATTCTGTGCATAGCTTCCACTAGCAAAACCAAGACGCAAAACTGGCCAAGTAATGAAAGGTAGAAATACGCACAGTAAAATGGCCGACCAAAACTATCACCGCAAACAAGTAGAGCTTCATTGCACTGTACGCCCTCAGTAGATGAGTATTCAGACTTGGTGAATCCACACAGAAATAACCCGAGATAGATAACTAATATTTGCAGTACGGTATATATAGCTTTTTTGGACCTGACCTCGTGACCTCAAACAGGAATTCAACGTGTTGGAATCTTTATTGATCTTCCTAAGCAGCTATACGGGAAGTGTAATGTTAATACACCTTTTTTTGTAAGGACATCCAGCCTGAGATTCCATCAAATTTAAAGAACATGCCAAGGCCCAGATAGCAGAAACATATTTCTTTTTTAACCCTATTTAGACTTGGGGGGAGGGGGGGGGGGGGCTAGAAAATTGCTATAACTTCTGAACCATAGCATCTAAGAGGCGTAAACTTGGTGACTTTTCCTCAAATCTATCTGCGGACGTTTTAATGTAAATAACATGTCGAGGAGACGCCATGTTACCATTGCAACCGTCTTTCCACACATAATTTTCCCCAAAACTGAAAAGTCGTGAATTTTTCATATTTTGGTTCTGTTTCTCAGAAACAGCCTTATATATTTTTATTATTGATAATTTGTGTAATTCTTTATTTTTAAATACAATAACATTTAAATTGTTAAGAACATTTTCCGCCTTAAAATACTCAACTGAAAATTAGCCTTTGTTAAAAAAGTGTGTATGACTTTTTGGGACCTGACCTAAATAAAACAGGAGATCTTTATTGATGTTCCGCAGTATCTGTACGGGAAGTAAAATGTGTGATTAGCTTTTTGGGACCTGACCTTTGTGACCTAAATAAAACAGGAGATCTTTATTGATGTTCCGCAGTATCTGTACGGGAAGTAAAATGTGTGTATAGCTTTTTGGGACCTGACCTTTGTGACCTAAATAAAACAGGAGATCTTTATTGATGTTCCGCAGTAGCTGTACGGAAGTGTGATGTGTGTATAGCTTTTTGGGGCCTGACCTTTGTGACCTAAATAAAACAGGAGATCTTTATTGATGTTCCGCAGTATCTGTACGGGAAGTGTGATGTGTGTATAGCTTTTTGGGACCTGACCTTTGTGACCTAAATAAAACAGGAGATCTTTATAGATGTTCCGCAGTAGCTGTACGGGAAGTGTGATGTGTGTATAGCTTTTTGGGACTTGAACCTTTGTGACCTAAATAAAACAGGAGATCTTTATTGATGTTCCGCAGTAGCTGTTCGGGAAGTGTGTTGTGTGTATAGCTTTTTGGGACTTGACCTTTGTGACCTAAATAAAACAGGAGATCTTTATTGATGTTCCGCAGTAGCTCTACGGGAAGTGTGATGTGTGTATAGCTTTTTGGGACCTGACCTTTGTGACCTAAATAAAACAGGAGATCTTTATTGATGTTCCGCAGTAGCTGTACGGGTAGTGTGATGTGTGTATAGCTTTTTGGAACTTGACCTTTGTGACCTAAATAAAACAGGAGATCTTTATTGATGTTCCGCAGTAGCTGTACGGGTAGTGTGATGTGTGTATAGCTTTTTGGAACTTGACCTTTGTGACCTAAATAAAACAGGAGATCTTTATTGATGTTCCGCAGTAGCTGTACGGGAAGTGTGATGTGTGTATAGCTTTTTGGGACCTGATCTTTGTGACCTAAATAAAACAGGAGATCTTTATTGATGTTCCGCAGTAGCTGTTCGGGAAGTGTGTTGTGTGTATAGCTTTTTGGGACCTGACCTTTGTGACCTAAATAAAACAGGAGATCTTTATTGATGTTCCGCAGTAGATGTACGGGAAGTGTGATGTGTGTATAGCTTTTTGGAACTTGACCTTTGTGACCTAAATAAAACAGGAGATCTTTATTGATGTTCCGCAGTAGCTGTACGGGAAGTGTAACGTGTGTATAGCTTTTTGGGACCTGACCTTTGTGGTCATGGATTTCCGACTTGCATTTGGTGTGCCATGTATAAAAACTTACACGGTCTGTTTTTTTTTACACATTTAGCGTATGTAATACATATAGTTTCTTGATGCTCGTCAACTATATCTAATTTCTAATATCTATGTACATCATGGCCATCCATATACAGCTCTTTGCTTGAATATAATAACAGATAAGAAGAAAGGGCTTAAATGCTTTGTTGATAATGGAAAAATTGAATAGGTGTTCTGTAATCACATTTGATTTTAATTTAAGTGCATTGATATTTGGCTTTATAAATATACTTGCCATAATAATATTATGCAGTTTCTAAAAAAAGTATTAGTCCAAGGAACAATAAATAATGTTCTAAACAAAATATCGCATTATTGCATTATGAAAATATTGCTTTGTTCCAACAACATCACAAAACTCATCCCTACAATAAGTTGCTAAGTTTGGATAGAACTAGATATGATCTCACTTGGCACTAAGGTGTCGACCAGTGCTGCAAACTGAGAAATTCTCATATGCTTCACTCATGAGTTTTCTCTTGCATGTATATCAGGCGAGTACACAGAGGGTGTACAGGATGCATGCTCACCCCTTTGGCCACAACAAATGGGTGATTTCTTATCACCAAATACTATCCTTTTTCAATATATCTATACCTATAACTGCACGTCCCCCCCTTAGCCAATCCTGGGTGCATGCCTGTATATCATGCTTACAACCATTTCCACATCAAAAAGACAACAATGTGAAAATATAGAAGGTAACCCTTTTTCTAGAATACTGCAATACTGTCAAATTTACCAGAAAGTGGAATTGTACAGCACCATAGCAGGGGGTGGTGGGGCATGTAACCAATAATTTTGAAAACCATATAATTTTAGCCTGTAAATAAAGACAATGGCATACCCCCAATATTCGTTGCTGGACCGGATATATTACAAATATGTGTGATTGATTATAAATATTGTAACAATCACATCTTGGTTTATTTTGATGACAGAAGGTGAAATTTATTATACCCAGGTATCAGCAAGCAGTGCATGTATATTATGAGAAAATTGACTTTACTTACAGTAATAACAGTGCCTTAATTGAAAGTCAGAGATGACTATGATTGAAAAAAATACTCGAAGTGTACATGTTATAAGAAATTTAAAATCGAGAAAGCAAATGAAAATGTACCAACAAAATAAGCCCATTGAGTAAAATATGTACCTAATACAATTAAAGCTAGGGATTAAAAATAACCTTGTAACTGGTGTAGAGAAGCAATCGGCTTCAGCATACTAAATAGCCTTAATAAAGCTTTTTTCTTGAGTGATAATGCTGGTCCTTGCAGCTAGCGTGCAGCTGCCATTCTCCCTGAAGTTTTGCAAAGTAGAGAAATCAAATTTTCACCCTTTTGCAAAATTATCGCGTTTTCGCCTAACAAAACATAATAAATACACTGAAGACAATAATTTTTCATCCGTTTAATACCGAGGGTTTCAATCATCCACAAACAAAAAGTTGTGAGACTGTATTTTTTTTTGTAAGCTTTCCGTCTCGTTTGAACAGTTAAAAAACTGTTAAAAAATCTACTTTTTTTCGAATGCAGGGGTCAACTGTTACAATAACACATCTTTTGAAAGTAATGCTATCAAATATCTAGACTTAAAGAGCGAAAATTATTGGAAAATACGGGAGAAACCCAGTTTTCGCCTACAGCTGCCATGTTCGTGTGTTGACCATCACATCATCACCGGAAGTAAATTCACACTCGAAACGTCACGTGACTGAAACCCAAGACTACTTGCTTGGTATTTTTGATCAGGAAAGAGCGCGCGCGCTTATAGCTGGAATCTCACTCACATTATATAGTCTATAGATTATACTTAGTTTATTGTAATGATAGACAGATTATCGCATTTAATAATCATCAGTTTTTATGGTAGATTGGTGATCCGGTAATCAAATGAAGTATCCATAGACATCAACGCATTCTGTGCCGACGTTATTCGCCTCGGTGTAGTTGTACAGATCCTCCCCATACCACACTCGCAGCATTGACTCGGGGCCGACGTAGTACCCCTTGTCAAACCCGTGTTGTAGAACTAGCTCGTTGGACTTGGCGTTGAAGGCGTCCATTTCGTACCACCGACCAGGGTTGCTACCAGGCATGTACCTGTGACAACAGATCAACATAAATGCATCAAAAAGGCATAGAACACGGGTGGGTGGGCGGGTAAACAGCGTGCTGGCCTTAGCCACGTCTCGCCCAGCATATCCAGTATCAACCACCATTTAATCTATTACCTCCCTGCAGTTGAGCAATCCGATAATTTATCCATATTCACTAATCTTATATACTCTGCTCTAATCTATTCAGCATGAATAGGTCCTTTATCGACATTTGCAAGAGCAACCTCCATATAATGCTCAACTCCGCGAGCATGACAAATACGTCTGCGTTGTGAAACCTGTGAAACCTGTGAAACCCCGTCCACAATGGAGGACAGTTTTGACGGCATTACTAAAAAGCGGAACCGCCGGAACCAGTATATTTCGCTTAGTTATAGGGGTAGGGATGTCATACTAGGATCACCATTTATTTCCTTTCTAATCTGAACAAAAAAAAAAACATTCCGTTGTGAAATGCTAAGACAACATCACTGAGCGCAGATGTGCTACGTTATTTCAAGCATATTTGACATTGATTTTACTGTTGCATTGGGTTTAACCTGGCATATGTGGAGTTTGTTAGAAGTTGTTAGCCTTCGAATGTCCCCCCCCGCCTTCCCTTCTCAACCCTCAACCCCCAGAACGTACCGCACTCCGGTTAGAGGGAAGATGACTTCATTCCTGGTATTTGTTACAAGAATGTCCAGATTGTCGTGTCCTCTGTTGGAGCCCCAATGGCTACGATAACTTTCATCAGGGTCATTTGCGACGTAGCCCGTCCTGTGAACAAGCTTCACGGCAGCCAGGAAGCCATGGCGGGTGGGCTGAAACTTTCCATAATTGTTATTCTTTGCCCCAAAACATACAGGAATAGTGTTTATCTTTTTCCAAGAACCTTAAAGAAAAAAGATTACAAGAATGTAACATATTACGATGTAAGTTGTGTAAATCTGCTGTGCCCTTTTGTGACCCTTTAAAGTGTGACCCGTGAAGCGTAAAGCGTGACCCTTGAAGCGTGACCACCCTCGCGTAGATAGATAGATAGATAGATAGGGGTTTTATTCAATTGCCATGGCAGTATTACAGACTGAATTAAGGCAAAGGGCCAGCACATATAGCGTTATACTATTACAGAAATCGATAAGTAACAAAGTCACCAAAGCGTTTAGTTGCAGAAATATGTTTGTAGGTATTCATACTGCCGGATCTTAGTGAGTATCCATGCACATTATTAATTACGCCTCCAGTAATTACAGATCGAAGGGGTTCTAGCTCTTTAGCGGAGGTCATGAGACTGATACAAAGCTCGCGCCTGCGGTCAGCAAGACTTTGGAGCCCGCTGGTTTCCAAGGCCTCCTTGTATCGTAGATGGGGTAAAACGATACGGAGGGCCCTCTTTTGGATGCCCTCAACAATGTCGACAAGGAACCCTGTTATGTTAGCCCATACTGGACCTGCGTACTCCACAACAGATCTAATGAGTACACAATAGATGGCAACAAGATCCTGGACCGGTACTCCAGATTTCTTAAGGAGCCGGAGAGCGTAGAGCCTTTTGTTTGCCTTCTTAACTACATAGTCTACGTGCTTATTCCACGATAGATCTGAGCTAATGTGGACGCCGAGGATTTTGTAGCTTTCAACCCTTTTAATCACGGAGCCCATGAGTTGCAGGGCATTAACTGGCGAGGGCTGGTACTGCAGGAAATTAATGACTAATTCCCGACACTTTTTGGGGTTGAGCCTCATCCCACGCTCCGTAGCAAAATTGCAAATATCATTAGCAATAAATGGCAGATAACTTGGCGAGCACCTGGGAATCACTTCAAAGATGGTGGTGTCATCAACATACTTAATGCGATATGGCCAAGTGCTCGTAGCGTGACCCTCGAAACGTGACCCTTGAAGCGTTACTCTTGAAGCGTGACTTGAAGCGTTACTTCTGAAGCGTTACCCGTGAAGTGTTAAGCGTGACCCGTGAAGCATGAGCCGTGAAGAATTACTAGTGAAATGTTAAGAATTACCAGTGAAGTTTTAACCGTGACTCGTCAAGCGTGACTCGTCAAGCGTGAATCGTGAAGCGTGACCCGTGAAGCATGAATGTTACCTATACTTTTGTGGCTACATGGTCTTGCAACGATCAAGAATCGGCCGAATAAATATTTCTATCTATATTTCTAGATATATTTTAGCTGTTTTACCTCAACTGTTGCTTTCAATAAGCACCATTATATCGAACATATCCCCCACGGATAGTGTCTTTCGTATGTATTGGACATTGATTTTTATATTTAGAAGAGCTAAAGTTTTCCCGCTCCCTGAAACATGGTGAAAAATGCTGATTTCTGTCAATTTGAGACTCGCGGCAAGAATATATCAAGAGAAACTTGATCGCTTGGTCAAATTTTTATCTGACTAATCTTGAAGAGTCCTTAGACCAAGCATCCAAGAGATTGGCCGAGCGGGTTTGAAGGTCACCCAAATAATACCAGCTTTGATTAATCCTTTGTAGCTCTGGAGTAGCAACATGTCTACTAAGGCGGATGCAAAAATAGCCTACTTTGAAATATCACAAATTAAATAAGACCTACCTTCATCGGCCTTTACAGCAGCGGCCTACAATAAAAGGTAAGAATTTTTAAATATATACTTAAATAACTAGTTAGATTCTGTGCATAGCTTCCACTAGCAAAACCAAGACGCAAAACTGGCCAAGTAATAAAAGGTAGAAATACGCACAGTAAAATGGCCGACCAAAACTATCACCGCAAACAAGTAGAGCTTCATTGCACTGTACGCCCTCAGTAGATGAGTATTCAGACTTGGTGAATCCACACAGAAATAACCCGAGATAGATAACTAATATTTGCAGTATGGTATATATAGCTTTTTCGGACCTGACCTCGTGACCTCAAACAGGAATTCAACGTGTTGGAATCTTTATTGATCTTCCTAAGCAGCTATACGGGAAGTGTAATGTTAATACACCTTTTTTTGTAAGGACATCCAGCCTGAGATTTCACCAAATTTTAAGAGCATGCCGAGGCCCAGGTAGCAGACACATATTTCTTTTTTAACTCTATTTAGACTTGGGGGGAAGGGGGGGGGGCTCGAAAATTGCTATAACTTCTGAACCATAGCATCTAAGAGGCGTAAACTTGGTGACTTTTCCTCAAATCTATCTGCGGACGTTTTGATGTAAATAACATGTCGAGGAGACGCCATGTTACCATTGCAACCGTCTTTCCACACATAATTTTCCCCAAAACTGAAAAGTCGTGAATTTTTCATATTTTCGTTCTGTTTCTCAGAATCAGCCTTATATATTTTTATTATTGATAATTTGTGTAATTCTTTATTTTTGGATACAATAACATTTAAATTGTTAAGAACATTTTCCGCCTTAAAATACTCAACTGAAAATTAGCCTTTGTTAAAAAAGTGTGTATGACTTTTTGGGACCTGACCTAAATAAAACAGGAGATCTTTATTGATGTTCCGCAGTAGCTGTACGGGAAGTGTGATGTGTGTAAAGCTTTTTGGGACTTGACCTTTGTGACCTAAATAAAACATGAGATCTTTATTGATGTTCCGCAGTAGCTGTTCGGGAAGTGTGATGTGTGTAAAGCTTTTTGGGACTTGACCTTTGTGACCTAAATAAAACAGGAGATCTTTATTGATGTTCCGCAGTAGCTGTACGTGAAGTGCGATGTGTGTATAGCTTTTTGGAACTTGACCTTTGTGACCTTAATAAAACAGGAGATCTTTATTGATGTTCCGCAGTAGCTGTACGGGAAGTGTGATGTGTGTAAAGCTTTTTGGGACCTGACCTTTGTGACCTAAATAAAACAGGAGATCTTTATTGATGTTCCGCAGTAGCTGTACGGGAGTGTAATGTGTGTATAGCTTTTTGGAACTTGACCTTTGTGACCTAAATAAAACAGGAGATCTTTATTCATGTTCCGCAGTAGCTGTACGGGAAGTGTGATGTGTGTAAAGCTTTTTGGGACTTGACCTTTGTGACCTAAATAAAACAGGAGATCTTTATTGATGTTCCGCAGTAGCTGTACGGGAAGTGTGATGTGTGTAAAGCTTTTTGGGACTTGACCTTTGTGACCTAAATAAAACAGGAGATCTTTATTGATGTTCCGCAGTAGCTGTACGGGAAGTGTGATGTGTGTATAGCTTTTTGGAACTTGACCTTTGTGACCTAAATAAAACAGGAGATCTTTATTGATGTTCCGCAGTAGCTGTACGGGAGTGTAATGTGTGTATAGCTTTTTGGGACCTGACCTTTGTGGTCATGGATTTCCGACTTGTATTTGGATCTGGAGTCGCAGCCATTATTTGTTTTTTTTCACATTGAGCGTATGCAATACATATAGTTTCTTGATGCTCGTCAATTATATCTAATTTCTAATATCTATGTACATCATGGCCATCCATATACAGCTCTTTGCTTGAATATAATAACAGATAAGAAAAAAGGGCTTAAATGCTTTGTTGATAATGGAAAAATTGAATAGGTGTTCTGTAATCACATTTGATTTTAATTTAAGTGCATTGATATTTGGCTTTATAAATATACTTGCCATAATAATATTATGCAGTTTCTAAAAAAAGTATTAGTCCAAGGAACAATAAATAATGTTCTAAACAAAATATCGCATTATTGCATTATGAAAATATTGCTTTGTTCCAACAACATCACAAAACTCATCCCCACAATAAGTTGCTAAGTTTGGATAGAACTAGATATGATCTCACTTGGCACTAAGGTGTTGACCAGTGCTGTAAACTGAGAAATTCTTATTTGCTTCACTCTTGCAACGTGTATCAGGCGAGTACACAGAGGGTGTACAGGATGCATGCTCACCCCTTTGGCCACAACAAATGGGTGATTTCTTATCACCAAATACTATCCTTTTTCAATATATCTATACCTATAACTGCGCCCCCCCCCCCCCCCTTAGCCAATTCTGGGTGCATGCCTGTATATCATGCTTACAACCATTTCCACATCAAAAAGACAACAATGTGAAAATATAGAAGGTAACCCTTTTTCTAGAATACTGCAATACTGTCAAATTTACCAGAAAGTGGAATTATACAGCACCATAGCAGGGGGTGGTGGGACATGTAACCAATAATTTTGAAAGCCATATAATTTTAGCCTGTAAATAAAGACAATGGCATACCCCCAATATTCGTTGCTGGACCGGATATATTACAAATATGTGTGATTGATTATAAATATTGTAACAATCACATCTTGGTTTATTTTGATGACAGAAGGTGAAATCTATTATACCCAGGTATCAGCAAGCAGTGCATGTATATTATGAGAAAATTGACTTTACTTACAGTAATAACAGTGCCTTAATTGAAAGTCAGAGATGACTATGATTGAAAAAAATACTCGAAGTGTACATGTTATAAGAAATTTAAAATCGAGAAAGCAAATGAAAATGTACCGACAAAATAAGCCCATTGAGTAAAATATGTACCTAATACAATTAAAGCTAGGGATTAAAAATAACCTTGTAACTGATGTAGAGAAGCAATCGGCTTTAGCATACTAAATAGCCTTAATAAAGCTTTTTTCTTGAGTGATAATGCTGGTCCTTGCAGCTAGCCTGCAGCTGCCATTCTCCCTGAAGTTTTGCAAAGTAGAGAAATCAAATTTTCACCCTTTTGCAAAATTATCGCGTTTTCGCCTAACAAAACATAATAAATACACTGAAGACAATAATTTTTCATCCGTTTAATACCGAGGGTTTCAATCATCCACAAACAAAAAGTTGTGAGACTGTATTTTTTTTTGTAAGCTTTCCGTCTCGTTTGAACAGTTAAAAAACTGTTAAAAAATCTACTTTTTTTCGAATGCAGGGGTTAACTGTTACAATAACACATCTTTTGAAAGTAATGCTATCAAATATCTAGACTTAAAGAGCGAAAATTATTGGAAAATACGGTAGAAACCCGGTTTTCGCCTACAGCTGCCATGTTCGTGTGTTGACCATCACATCATCACCGGAAGTAAATTCACACTCGAAACGTCACGTGACTGAAACCCAAGACTACTTGCTTGGTATTATTGATCAGGAAAGAGCGCGCGCGCTTATAGCTGGAATCTCACTCACATTATATAGTCTATAGATTATACTTAGTTTATTGTAATGATAGACAGATTATCGCATTTAATAATCATCAGATTTTATGGTAGATTGGTGATCCGGTAATCAAATGAAGTATCCATAGACATCAACGCATTCTGTGCCGACGTTATTCGCCTCGGTGTAGTTGTACAGATCCTCCCCATACCACACTCGCAGCATTGACTCGGGGCCGACGTAGTACCCCTTGTCAAACCCGTGTTGTAGAACTAGCTCGTTGGACTTGGCGTTGAAGGCGTCCATTTCGTACCACCGACCAGGGTTGCTACCAGGCATGTACCTGTGACAACAGATCAACATAAATGCATCAAAAAGGCATAGAACAAGGGTGGGTGGGCGGGTAAACAGCGTGCTGGCCTTAGCCACGTCTCGCCCAGCATATCCAGTATCAACCACCATTTAATCTATTACCTCCCTGCAGTTGAGCAATCCGATAATTTATCCATATTCACTAATCTTATATACTCTGCTCTAATCTATTCAGCGTGAATAGGTCCTTTATTGACATTTGCAAGAGCAACCTCCATATAATGCTCAACTCCGCGAGCATGACAAATACGTCTGCGTTGTGAAACCTGTGAAACCTGTGAAACCCCGTCCACAATGGAGGACAGTTTTGACGGCATTACTAAAAAGCGGAACCGCCGGAACCAGTATATTTCGCTTAGTTATAGGGGTAGGGATGTCATACTAGGATCACCATTTATTTCCTTTCTAACCTGAACAAAAAAAAACATTCCGTTGTGAAATGCTAAGACAACATCACTGAGCGCAGATGTGCTACGTTATTTCACGCATATTTGACATTGATTTTACTGTTGCATTGGGTTTAACCTGGCATATGTGGAGTTTGTTAGAAGTTGTTAGCCTTCGAATGTCATACCCCCTCTACCCCCCCCCCCCCCTCCCCCCGCCTTCCCTCCTCAACCCTCAACCCCCAGAACGTACCGCACTCCGGTTAGAGGGAAGATGACTTCATTCCTGGTATTTGTTACAAGAATGTCCAGATTGTCGTGTCCTCTGTCGGAGCCCCAATGGCTACGATAACTTTTATCAGGGTCATTTGCGACGTAGCCCGTCCTGTGAACAAGCTTCACGGCAGCCAGGAAGCCATGGCGGGTGGGCTGAAACTTTCCATAATTGTTATTCTTTGCCCCAAAACATACAGGAATAGTGTTTATCTTTTTCCAAGAACCTTAAAGAAAAAAGATTACAAGAATGTAACAAATTACGATGTAAGTTGTGTAAATCTGCTGTGCCCTTTTGTTACCCTTTAAAGTGTGACCCGTGAAGCGTAAAGCGTGACCCTTGAAGCGTGACCACCCTCGCGTAGCGTGACCCTCGAAACGTGACCCTTGAAGCGTTACTCTTGAAGCGTGACTTGAATCGTTACTTCTAAAGCGTTACCCGTGAAGTGTTAAGCGTGACCCGTGAAGCATAAGCCGTGAAGAGTTACTAGTGAAATGTTAAGCGTTACCAGTGAAGTTTTAAGCGTGACTCGTCAAGCGTGACTCGTCAAGCGTGAATCGTGAAGCGTGACCCGTAAAGCATGAATGTAACCTATATTTTTGTGGTTACATGGTCTTGCAACGATCAAGAATCGGCCGAATAAATATTTCTGTCTATATTTCTAGATATATTTTAGCTGTTTTACCTCAACTGTTGCTTTCAATAAGCACCATTATATCGAACATATTCCCCACGGATAGTGTCTTTCGTATGTATTGGACATTGATTTCTATATTTAGAAGAGCTAAAGTTTTCCCGCTCCCTGAAACATGGTGAAAAATGCTGATTTTTGTCAATTTGAGACTCGCGGCAAGAATATATCAAGAGAAACTTGATCGCTTGGTCAAATTTTTATCTGACTAATCTTGAAGAGTCCTTAGACCAAGCATCCAAGAGACTGACCGAGTGGGTTTGAAGGTCACCCAAATAATACCAGCTTTGATTAATCCTTTGTAGCTCTAGAGTAGTAACATGTCTACTAAGGCGGATGCAAAAATAGCCTGCTTTGAAATATCACAAATTAAATAAGACCTACCTTTATCGGCCTTTACAGTAGAGACCTACAATAAAAGGTAAGAATTTTTAAATATATACTTAAATAACTAGTTAGATTCTGTGCATAGCTTCCACTAGCAAAACCAAGACGCAAAACTGGCCAAGTAATGAAAGGTAGAAATACGCACAGTAAAATGGCCGACCAAAACTATCACCGCAAACAAGTCGAGCTTCATTGCACTGTACGCCCTCAGTAGATGAGTATCCAGACTTGGTGAATCCACACAGAAATAACCCGAGATAGATAACTAATATTTGCAGTACGGTATATATAGCTTTTTGGGACCTGACCTCGTGACCTCAAACAGGAATTCAACGTGTTGGAACCTTTATTGATCTTCCTAAGCAGCTATACGGGAAGTGTAATGTTAATACACCTTTTTTTGTAAGGACATCCAGCCTGAGATTTCACCAAATTTTAAGAACATGCCGAGGCCCAGGTAGCAGACACATATTTCTTTTTTAACCCTATTTAGACTTGGGGGGAGGGGGGGGGGCTCGAAAATTGCTATAACTTCTGAACCATAGCATCTAAGAGGCGTAAACTTGGTGACTTTTCCTCAAATCTATCTGCGGACGTTTTGATGTAAATAACATGTCGAGGAGACGCCATGTTACCATTGCAACCGTCTTTCCACACATAATTTTCCCCAAAACTGAAAAGTCGTGAATTTTTCATATTTTGGTTCTGTTTCTCAGAAACAGCCTTATATATTTTTATTATTGATAATTTGTGTAATTCTTTATTTTTGGATACAATAACATTTAAATTGTTAAGAACATTTTCCGCCTTAAAATACTCAACTGAAAATTAGCCTTTGTTAAAAAAGTGTGTATGACTTTTTGGGACCTGACCTAAATAAAACAGGAGATCTTTATTGATGTTCTGCAGTAGCTGTACGGGAAGTGTGATGTGTGTAAAGCTTTTTGGGACTTGACCTTTGTGACCTAAATAAAACAGGAGATCTTTATTGATGTTCCGCAGTAGCTGTACGGGAAGTGTGATGTGTGTATAGCTTTTTGGGACCTGACCTTTGTGACCTAAATAAAACAGGAGATCTTTATTGATGTTCCGCAGTAGCTGTACGGGAGTGTAATGTGTGTAAAGCTTTTTGGGACCTGACCTTTGTGACCTAAATAAAACAGGAGATCTTTATTGATGTTCCGCAGTAGCTGTACGGGAAGTGTGTTGTGTGTATAGCTTTTTGGAACTTGACCTTTGTGACCTAAATAAAACAGGAGATCTTTATTGATGTTCCGCAGTAGCTGTACTGGAAGTGTGATGTGTGTATAGCTTTTTGGGACCTGACCTTTGTGGTCATGGATTTCCGACTTGCATTTGGATCTGGACTCGCAGCCATTATTTGTTGTGCCATGTATAAAAACTTACACGGTCTGTTTTTTTTTTTTTTTTTTTTTACACATTGAGCGTATGCAATACATATAGTTTCTTGATGCTCGTCAATTATATCTAATTTCTAATATCTATGTACATAATGGCCATCCATATACAGCTCTTTGCTTGAATATAATAACAGATAAGAAGAAAGGGCTTAACTGCTTTGTTGATAATGGAAAAATTGAATAGGTGTTCTGTAATCACATTTGATTTTAATTTAAGTGCATTGATATTTGGCTTTATAAATATACTTGCCATAATAATATTATGCAGTTTCTAAAAAAAGATATTAGTCCAAGGAACAATAAATAATGTTCTAAACAAAATATTGCATTATTGCATTATGAAAATATTGCTTTGTTCCAACAACATCACAAAACTCATCCCTACAATAAGTTGCTAAGTTTGGATTTTGGTAGAACTAGATATGATCTCACTTGGCACTAAGGTGTTGACCAGTGCTGCAAACTGAGAAATTCTCATATGCTTTACTTTTGCAACGTGTATCAGGCGAGTACACAGAGGGTGTACAGGATGCGTGCTCACCCCCTTTGGCCACAACAAATGGGTGAATTCTTATCCTTTTTCAATATACCTATGACTGCACATCCCCCCTTAGCCAATCCTGGGTACATGCCTGTATATCATGCTTACAACCATTTCCACATCAAAAAGACAACAATGTGAAAATATTGGAAGTGACCCTTTTTCTAGAATACTGCAATACTGTCAAATTTACCAAAAAGTGGAATTATACAGAACCATAGCAGCGGGTGGCAGGACATGTAACCCTCTCCCCCTTCAATAATTTTGGAAGCAATATAATTTTAGCCTGTAAATAAAGACAATGGCATACCCCCAATATTCGTTGCAGGACCGGATATTACAAACATGTGTGATTGATTATAAATATTGTAACAATTACATCTTGGTTTATTTTGATGACAGAAGGTGAAATTTATTATACCCAGGTTTCAGCAAGCAGTGCATGTATATTATGAGAAAATTGACTTTACTTACAGTAATAACAGTGCCTCAATTGAAAGTCAGAGATGACTCCGACGGAAAGCTAAAAGTGACTTCCAAAAAACAATTACTCGCTGGTGTTTTGGCCGATTGCTTAAAAAATCGATTCTGGGATGGTTCCACCCATCTTCCATCCAGTACTGGTGTCAATGTCTTCGTACTGGTTAAAATCTATCAGAAAATCGCACTAAAGCTGGAGGTAGTCAGGTTGCCAGCATTGTCTTTTAACATACTTGCTACATATATGGACAAAAAATGAGAGACAAACTTATCGCTTAAAAGTCTTCGAGCTTCTAGCGAGACAAAAAAAAGCACAGACGGATACATTTGCATCCCAACTCAGTTTATTTCATAAATTAGAAGATATAACACATAGATAATTATTTGAATGAATTCGTATGCCTTAGAAATCTCTCACTGTCGCGGGCGGGAAGCCTGTGGTCTATCAAGAAAGACGCCCAAAACTGGCCATGAAATGAGAGGAAAAGATACATTCAAATAGCCGACCAAAACTACCACTGCAAGCATGTAGACCTTCATTGCAGTGTATGTCTTCAGTAGGTAAGCTGTTGCGTAGCTTGAGCCAGGAGTCTTGACCAGGATCGTACCTTTAACTTTAGTCAATGGGGAATACAAGAGTACTGCTGAGGATATGACTGATAATGTTGCTGATAATTGTAGAACTCATCTGAACAATAAACTGAAGAGTCTCAGGCAGTTCTTTCTGTAGTGAGTTTGCGAGTTTAGTAAAATTTGATTGACAAGTGTGATCACGTGTGTGCTATGCAATGATTGGTCATTGCTAGCCAAGGAAAATAATTAACATTAACCTTCAGTGTCATTAACAGGAACAATAGAAATGTTTAAAGAAAGCAGTAGTACAAAATGAACATCTTTCGATATGAAATTAAAGGAATAGGTAGAAAAGGTATAGATTTAACTTTGGGTGAAAATATATAAAACTTGTGTTCGAAAGTTACTGAATGCAAAAGAATAAAAAAAAAAACAAATATGTTGAAGAGAGTGGAAGTGTTGTTTGCTGACTTAGATTAGCATCCATAATCAGTAAAGCATTCCTGTGAGATTAGGCACCTCCTGCCAAAGTTGGACGCGAACAAGAAACCGCCTGTTTAGTATCACCGATGGTCAATGTTTGCTATGGGAAGTAGTCTAATGTTTGTAATGGGAATTTCATTCTTTTAGTATCTTGAGTTTGTCTAATTAATGCGTTGATGAGTTACTTGCCTAATGAATTACTTGGTTATTACAAAAGCGTGGTACGAATCAGTCAAGGTTATTTCTTCAAATTACCATTACACTCTTTATTTATAAGACGGTCTAATTTTCAGTTGTGGCTGGGCCGAATATGTTTTTAACGATGTTCTTAAATTTTAGTGTATATAAGAAATATAATACCCAATGAACTATTAGGAAGAGAATTACACTAATGATCAATAGCAATAATAAGGTTGTAACTATGAGCACAATTTGATTCTGCATTTTAGAACGCAATCAGGACTTAAAAAGAATTTTGTTTTCTGCTATTGAGCCTCGGCATGTTCTTAGCATGTTCTTAAAATTTGGTGAAATCTCAGGCTTAACGTTCTTATAAAAAAGGTTCTTATAAAATAAAGAGAGTGTATACTTGAAAAAATAACTTACTTAGACAGCAATCACGGGCTAGGCTATAAAATATACGGCCAGTCTGTATTTGAAAATGTAAATCTCATTCAGAATGATTATTTTTGTGCATATAGTGAATTACTGATACCTACTGGACTAATTTACACATTTTGTACCTTTAGAATGATCCCGATTTATGCTTAGAACTCCCACAAATCTTTTAAACCGCCACAAACCCGCTTTATCAACTCCCAGATGCGCTGTATGCGTACAGTGACCGGCACATGCTAGTGACTGGTTTGTTTTGAGAGCGCGAAGTGCCAGTATTATTTGAGATTAGTTCCAACAGAATATCGAGCAGTTTTTATTAAAATACATAAAAAATCTTGTACCAGAAAAGTTAAAAGCCTGCTGCTTTGGTTTTGGTGTCTCTTTAAAGTTAAAGATGTCAGTAGTCGTGTGAAGTGTTTGAAGTGTGGGAGCTGTTAAAAACTACATTTACTCCGAAAAGCACAGTTTTTCTCGATGATTTTAGACGTCAATTTCAATTCTTTAGCATTCCCTATATATTTCCACAAAATTTAAAAAATGTTTTCCACGTCGGTGCAAACAGTAACCTCCTCTAATTTCTTTATTTTCAGGGCACTTTGTAAAAAAAGGATGGATGTACTTCCGAGGGATGCTCTTTCGGGCATATCAACTTCCAATAGAGCAAGAAAAGCCCAAGGAGGGGGGGGGGGGGGGGGGGGGGGTAAATCTCCTAAACATTTTGCGAAGTCTCGTTGACGATTTCCAACGGCTAAATCGGCTAGTAATTCTATTAGTTGAAATGATGAAAGTCAGAAAACAGTTTAGCAGATGACTACAGTTTACAGTACGATATTGCTTCCTAGACACCTTAAAACACCTACAACCAGCTGAATGGGGTCAAACCCCCCCAGAGTCATGTGTACTGACAGATAATTCAGTGGCGTAGCCAGGATTTTTAACAGGAGGGGGCCCAAAAGGGACAAGGCATTTTCCCCTGTATTTTAAATCATGTCTCATACATTTACTGTATTTTTGGCTGCTAAAAGGGGGGGCCCGGGCCCCCCTGGCTACACCCCTGTAATTCAACTGTTTATTGTTACTATAGGAATGAGGACTTAGAGGTAGAAGGCTAAAATCACCAAATAAGCCTCAATGACTTTTTTTACTCTGAACTTAAAAACTAACCCATATTATATTGTCTATTGTGTTTCCTGAGAATTTCCCATAATGCTTTATTTCACATCCTCTCGTCCCCCATGTTGCCTAACCTTGTTTTTCGTTCAAATGAGTGCTACTGATATTTTCCAATGATGAGTCCCCTTGCCTCACCATCTGTGCTTTTATCCTCTCTCTGCCCCCTCCCCCTTTGGTTGAGTTTGGGGAATTTGTTTTCAGTTGCCTTACTAGTCGGGTCGCTTAGCGCACAAAAAGAGCTCAATCTATACACAGCGAACAAAAGCACCAAACATGGTATAAATATAGCCTAGAGGATGGTAATCAATAATGAGACCTGTGCCCACCGGTACCATTTGCGGATCCATAAATAAGGGGCAATTATTATTTTTTTTTTATAAATCTGGTGTTGCGGGTACCCTGTGGTAAGATTTCCATACCTTTTCAAGACACAAAAAAGATCAAAATGCACATATTTGAAAACGATTTTCTATCATTTAAGCTGTATTCTATCAAATTCAGAGCCAAGAAATATATAAATAGCTATAAAAAGCCACATTTGAAGAAGAAAAAAACCTACTGGAACCCAGGCCCTACGCGGCTTTATTTACATCCCTTTTTGCTAACATGCAAATAAGACTGATTTTTATTCATTAAATAAGCACAAATATGGTGCACATGAATTTTCCCAGAAATTTTCTTTCAATGAGTTCTCTAAGTATTATATTAAGGGCTATAGAGCTTTAATTTAACCAGCGCGGCTGTAATTAATAGGCCCGTCAGCAGGAAAAAAATCCTACCGATGAGGGAGATTTTCATAGCTTATTGTGCGTTGATAAATTATTCCATGACAACTCGGATCATTTGTTTATCTTTTCGTTACGGCCCTATGTTATTTTAAAATCAAAGTATCACAATTGTTTCCCTAGGCGAGAGCCTCGCTCTACCCCATGCTAGTTATGGGTCAAAGCGGGGAAGCCGGCAGACGCCCTTGACTTCCAACCACTCGGTCGTATGAAGCCGAAAACCCTAGCTAATAGCGTTCCATGATTTATATTTTCATTTTGTAAAAAAAAGGATATTGAACTAATATAGATCGGCAGCGGTGGCTGGCGTATACAGATATGGCGCTCAAAACCTTCTGATCGTTAGAATAATAGAATAATTCTGGCTTACGTCAGGTTTTGGGCTAAACGTGTCCTCTCTTAAGGTTGACGCTAGTATCGTCTACAATAGAGTTTTCGAACACTTGTTTATAGCACCGACGTTTCTTCGGCACCTCGAAGAAAACGTCCCTAAGAAAGGAAAAATTATCTGTTTGGAAAAGAAATCCCCGCGGACCCTGGGCACATACTAGCGTACGCGCATCATTCTGAAAAGTATCTTACAGTTTGTTTCAGAATAACTTTCTCCCCTTTATTACAATAACGGTCCGCCGATCACTGATCCACACCTTAGGAAAAGCCTCTAAAACTCTGTCCTTTAGTAGAAAACGGTTAAAGGATTTCTCATCCCCAAAATCTCCCAAGCGTGTCTCATGTACATTGTGGAGCTCGGACATCAGAAAAAGGAACGTACCATTTTCAACAGCCTCCATTATATGTCCTGTTAATATATTCTATAAGCCTGACAAATTAATCATCTTTAGGATGATTAATTAGTCCTCGATTGGTGCGGCGATTCGTTGGAGGCTGGTTGCTATCCTAAAAAGCATGCGATGCGTTCAACCTCATCACTATGATGCACAAACTTAAAATTAATAAATAAATTTAATATCAAGACAAAATTTCATGTTTAGTAGGTTATAGACATTGTACGTTCTTGCTACATAAAGAATGAGCTTTTTTTACCTAAAATACGCGATTTTATGAGGTACTTACAGCATATACAGTGCCAATATAAGCCGCCATCTTGGATAACCGTGAGGGGGATTGGGTCTAGCTTTGAAAACGTTTTCTCTTAAATAAATCATTTTATAGCAGCCGACGATGTTTTTATCCTGAAATATTAACAAATAATGTTATATTCCCCCTACCAAAAAAAAAACAATCAGATATTTCGCCTTAGTTTTAGAAATACAAGATCTTTTAAATTTCACCACAGGGAGCCCGTGATGGACGCTTTTTTTTTCTAATTTTTATTCCGCTATTACACAAAATCCTCAAGTGGTACCGGTGGGCACAGGTCTCAATATTAATTAGCATCCTCTTGGCTATCTTTATGCCAAGTTTGGTGCTTTTGTCCGCTATGTATAGATTGAAACACTAAGCGACCGGACTATACCTCACTCTACCCCATCCCCATACATCCACCCCTTCCCCCCTTTGGTAGGTTTTCCCAATATTTTCTATGATGCCTTATCTCCCCTTATCCCTATGTGCTTCTTTCCTTCTCCCACCCACTCACCCCCTTGAGCATACACTAGGTGGCCTGTCTAATGTCTTATGATGCATTAACTCACCTCAAACCCCTCTGCTTCCCTCCTTCCTTAGGCCTAGACTAGATACAATGCCTAATGTCGTTTCCCAGTACCATAATTGCTTAATAAGCAAAAGGGCAGGGCAATTAAAGGGATGCACTTATTTCAAAATCAGTTCTATCTTGATAAAAGAGTTTTTTTTTTTTTTTTTAATCATACCAGAACCATAGCAAATAAGGCTTTCCCTTCTAACAGGCAGTTTCTTTGTCATTGGGTCATTAAAGTGCAATACATTTAGGCGGATTCAAGTGCACTTACTCACATATCCACCCTCTTACCTGAAGCACTTATTCTAAAAATCATGGTAGATTATCATAATTCCTATTCTCAGGGGCGTACACAGGGGGTGCACCCCCCCCCCCCCCCCTTGTGGCCAAAAAGTGGGTCATTTTGTATTAAGGAATCTTCAAATACTATAATTTTTCCATATGATACCTATGACTGTGCACCCCTGCTCGGCCAAACCTGGGGATGCACCTGAAGCTTGTCCCACCCCCCACCCCCCACCGCCAATCAACATCACAACCTTTCTCCCCTCCCCCGTGGCCTACTCTAGGTACCAATCTAACAGTAACTCTACTTACTCTAGTAAGTAGACAGTAACTCTACTCTAAATCTAACAGTAACTCTAGAGTACAGTAACAGTACTCTAGGTACCAATCTAACAGGGTTTCACCCCATTTTACAGTAACTCCTCACGATGCCTTGTTGTGGGATACCTTCCTGTCCCCCTCTTCAGTCTTTTTTTCAGATTGTACAGTTCTTGTGAACACCCACGTCTCCTCGCCATCGCTCCTATTGTTGATGAATTTTGGTTCAAACCCCTGTTCGCTTATCAAGTCAATGATACTGGTGGTAGTCACCCATGTATCAAGCCGGGGTTTGGCGTAGCCTGTCCCGGTGATACCAACTTGAAACGACTGAATATGCTCCGAAATCTCAATCACATCATCCTGGTCAGGAAAAAGCTGCTTCAGCGTTTCAACTTTTCCTCTTAATCGCGTGTTTTTCTCGCATTCTCCGCTGAAACATAGTCGGAGTACTTCGCTTATCGGCTCTGTCATTTTTGTCTTAGCCAAGTTGGATTGAATTCTTTTTATTTCCTCGATTAAAGGTTCAATTTGATAGAAATCCGCTTCATTTAGGAGGAGCTCGTAATCTTTAAAATTCGCTGGTAGAGATAAGACATTACTGCGTAGGAAATTGAGAATATAGCGGAATAATGTACCATCTCTGTCGATGAAGAAGCGGCCATTCGAATCTCTGTTGACAGGAATTCGTCCACTGAACATAGATCCCAACATTGAATCCGGAAAAGTAGTCAAAGTTAGCAGCGTAGTCGTAAAATGATTCCCTCCCACATTAAGGTCGATAATAGCGGGAAAATCGACTGTGGCATCCATTATAGGGCGCAATTAGGCTAGATTATCACAGACATCTCGGCATTCTCTTCGAACTGATATCGATGGTGTAGCGTGACGGAAGTTTCGTGACGAGCGTGACGATGAGCACCAGTTCTCTCGTCCGTAAAATACCACAGGAGTACCAATACTTTCGTTATCTTGGAGCTGGTCCAAGGGCCCGTCTCTGTACGCTAGGAGTTAAACTAGTGTTATCTTTTATTGATTTACGGGGGGAGGGGGGAGGAGAAATAACCATATGATTATAATTGTACCCGGGTTTTCAGACGGTATTAGGCTCTTTCTCAGGCAAAGTTGGATCGGTAATCAAAACATTTTTTCGCACAAAAGATGACTTGCAGTTCGCGATCGTTCCATTTAGCTTGCTGGATACCCAAGTCCATATCAAACATATTCCCCAAGGATAGTGTCCTTCGTTTGCATTGCCTTATATGGTCATTGATGCCCATATTTAGAAGAGCTAAAGTTTTCCCGCTCCCTGATCTCCAGAAAATATGGTGAAAAATGCTGATTCCTGTCAATTTGAGACTCGTGGCAAGAATTTGTCCAAAAAAACCTGACAACTTGGTCAAATTTTTATCTCACTAATCTTGAAAAGCCCTTAGACCCAGGCTTCCCAGAGATTGACCGAGCGGGTTTGAAGGTCACCCAAATATTGATATGTTCATGCAAAACACCAATCGAACGAGTGATGAGCCATTTTCCCGCCCCCATGCTCGAAGATCCAGCGTATTTTGCGGGCGTTCCCACCCTTTGGGAGCGCCCGCAAAGTAAGCTGGATCTTCAAGCAATCCACCCTGGAGAATTTTTCTTCACGGCACGCACCTTGTATTTTGTTGTGTATCGCATCGGATGCTGTACTGGGATTACGGCTCCGCTTGCAATATTTGCTTTGTCTGTACGAGGCTTTGCGTGCTAGCCGGCCGGACTGAATTCCCTTAGAAATAAAAAAAAAATTAAAAAATCCAAATAACCCCGAATGAGAGCCAGCTAACATGCTAGTGTTTCCCTTAGTACTAGCGCTGTCTGCACCGGGCTTTATGTGTTTCTCTTGCAATACTTGCGCTGTCCGTACCGGGCTTTGCGTATGTTTTCCTTGCAATACTTGCAATTGTCTTTACCGGGCTTTGCCTGATTCTCTTGCAATACTCTCGCTGTCTGTACCGATCTTTTCGTGTTTTCCTTTTGCAATACTTGCGCTATCTGCGCCGGGCCTTGCATATGTTTCCCTTGCAATAAATGCGCTGTCTGTACCGGGCCTTATATGTTTCCCTTGCAAAACTTGCGCAGTCTGTACCGGGCTTTACGTGTTTCCCTTGCAATACTTCCGCTGTCTGTACCGGGCTCTGCGTGTTTTCCTTGCAATTTTTTATGCGCTGTCTGCGTATGTGTTTCCCTTGCAATTGCGATGACTGTACCGGGCTCTACGTGTTTCCCTTGCAATACTTGCGATGTCTGTATCAGGCTCTACGTGTTTCCCTTGCAATACTTGCGATGTCTGTACCGGGCTCTACGTGTTTCCTTTGCAATACTTGCGATATCTGTATCGGGCTTTACGTTTTTTCCTTGCAATTCTAGCGTGTCTGTACCGGGCTCTGACTGATAAAGGCCAAGGCGTTCATGCCGTCCTCTGAATGTAGGGAAACGTTCTTGTAGCGTCTACAAGTTACGCAGCAAGACCTCATTAAACCAAATTAACTAAGTCACCTTCGCCTTTGAATGGCGCCTTTTGGTACCCGCCTTTTCGATTCTGCCGCTGCCCTGCCCGTGGGCTACGTTGCTATTTTTAATTTCTTCCAATAACACATTCCTAATTATTGTGCCTGCAAACAAACGTACAACTGCGAGTCACTTAGCCATGAAAACACAGCATAATAAACTTTCACGCTTTCTATTCTATTTTCAATCAGATCGTTGATTCTGTTTTTATTTTTTCGCAACTCAAAGCCTATTAAACCTAAAAACGTCCATCGCACTCGTGTTTTCATACTCAGGGCGGAAATACGACTGGCTTTCGGTGTATTTTAGAAAAAGAAATAGTTTATTTGTATACCTGGCGTTTTATTGATACAAAAGGCGCATTATCAAAGAAACGTAAATGTTTTGATCAAACCTCTAAGCATTCTGCAAGCAAAGCCGGCTGTCGTATCTTACCACAAGTGGGGTCTTAAAGTAATCTTTTCCGTTCTTTGAATGTAAGCGACAGTAATCGGATATGTTCAGTTATAATCGATAGTATAATTGAAAACGTTTTATATTTAATATACGAGCGTCTAGCTACAATAGGCTTTGTACGCAAAGACCGTAAAATGAGCAGAATTATTTAGTAACGAGTTAATGATAACTTAGAACAAAGCGCTTTGGTCTCAACAGCTTGTGTAGCTACGAAACGCAAACGAACCTCATCATAGACGGGAAGGGTTTATCTGAGGTAAGGTTCAAAGCTAATCTTATAAAACAGTCTATTTGAGAATCTCAATGCAAACAAACTAAAGCAAAACAAGTTCATTTGAAGAATTGTTAGTGTGTTTAAACGCTATAAAGTTATTTTGAGACTTTTCTTTAAGTCAAAGAAAGGAAAACTTTAAAGCGATGCGACAAGGGATAATTTTTATTTCACCTTTGCACCTACACAAGCGCTTTTTTATGCGCTCAAGCGGCAAACGTTTTTAGGCATTGCAGAAAGTTTGTGTTTTTCATGTGAGTCATTTCCGCATGACACGCGCGACAACGCTTAGAACAGGATGAATAGGCCCTGCGTATATGACAAATATTAATGTTACTACGAGATATGCATTTTTCTTATAAGAATAGCATGGACATAACCACAAAGTAATTAAAATACATGCTTTTCGACGATCCCTTATAAATATCTTTAAAGATATTTTAATTAACTTATAGTTAGCTCGAATCCAGTTCCCCATGCGTTGGGTAAGCTACTCTCCCATATGCAATCCAACCAGAAGATTGGTTGTTATGTTGGATTAATCTATGAAGGAGCAAGTAGCTACACTTAACTCTGAAAGCCCTTATGGCTCCCATGTTAATCTATAGATTAGAACCAGGGGTGAGAGATTTGTTGTTGGAGTGAGGTAAGATTCGTTCACAGTCCCTATACAAGCCACGCCTTGTTTTGCAAAACCACAATCTAGCATGATCACTGGAGGAAATTTACTTGAGTGGTCTTTACCATTCATGATAAGCTTGTCCTGTGGAACGTTAGAAACTGCATAATATAATTCCGGACCAGAGTCTACTACTGCAACAAAAAGAACATCAATAGCAGCGACAACAACAGCAGCAAGAAATGCAACAACACAGCAGCAACAACTATAACAACAACAACTACTACAGTTACAATAAAAAAAGCAGCAGCAATAATAACAACACCTACAGCAAACAACAACAATAACAACAACAGCATTAACCATATCAAACATATTCCCCACGGATAGTGTCCTTCGTTCGCTGTGCCTTATATGGTCATATATGCCCATATTTAGAAGTACTGGAGTTTCCCCTTTCGCGCTTCTCCAACAAACATGGCGGCAAACACTGATTCTCTAAAGACTCGTAGTGGAAGAATTATAAAGAAACCGGATCGCTTGGTCAAATATTTAGACCATTCCTCAGTTGATACGTACGTGAAAGAAGAGAAAGAGGAAGAAGAAAAAGTCTGGGAGATAGAGAGAGTTTTAAACGTTGAGGGAGACTATGCCTTTGTGAAATGGAAAGGCTACAGCGATAGATATAATTCTACGGTTTCTCTTTCATTGAATCCGCAGTTGTCATGCTATTTAGCCGTGAATGCTGGGAACCCCGACAGTAGTGAGGTAGCAAGAGAAAAGCTTCCCATTCTTTGCTCCGAGGATAAGGAATTGTGGCTGATTCGACATGCACTGTTCGATGAGCTCCAATTTCGTACACCCGAGAATGACACGGGACTCATTCGGAGAGTACAAGTGAAAGTCCCACTTTCAAAGGGGGGTTTTTCCGCTTTGTTTGGTAAAGGGACATTTTCTTTTGCTACCTCACGAAAGCTGGATTTTTCAGGGACCCGTAATATTCGGTTCCCGTGCACTGCTGTCGAGTTTGGCACCGTTATTGGTACGGAGTTTATGGCTCGGCAACTGCCAGATTCGAGTACAATATGTGAAGTTGACTCATCTTCGAAGATGTGGATATCATGAGGATACGAGCTAAGGATTAATTATGATCATAGTTCGTGCCCCCGTTGTACTTACATCTCTGAATATGGGTCAGAGGAAGAAAGGCCTAGTATGTGTCGACCGCTAGAGCGCAAGTATCCCCCGCTGAGCTTTTTGGAGATCAGCTTCGTACGGCGTAGACGGAATATGCTTCACAACTATGGCTCGGTAAGTTAAAATCTCTCTATATAAACTAATTGTTGACATCTGTTTCAACCGATTTCACTGTATTTCCAGTCGAAAATAAAGAGGGGGAATTTAGATCCAGGGAATGATACAGATTGTTTTGATGGTTTTAATGCCTTTATATAATAATGTGGGTACAAATAGTTATACAAGTTATAAATAGTGATATTTACAACAGTAATAAATAGCACCAAAAATATAATAAATAAATAAATACATTTTTTCTTTGTCTTCACTGCTTTTGATATTTTCTCTTGACCCTTTCCAAATTATTTTCCCTACTGAACAGTTTTCTGTTTTCCCTCTCCATGATCTATAGAGATAAAAATACACAGTTGTAGCAAGCGATTAGTCTAGATAACATGACGTTTTTTTCACTTGGAATTACCTGTACAGTGTAGTTGCTATTTTTCCCCCCTTTCTGGCTACCCCTGTGGAATGTCTTGTTCTGCATGTGGTTTTTCTTTTCCACTGTCTGGCAATTGAACTGGTGGATCGTGCCATGAATCTCCAAAAATTGGGGGACATGATAAACAAGAACTGTAGAGAAAAAAATGCATAAAATTACTTGGTCTCGGAGATCCCAAGTCAATTAAGGAATCTCATTTTAATCTTACCATGTATATATGGAATTACATCCTGTGGAGAGATAAAAGAAAGCACAATTAAAATAATATATCTACTGATTTTATTTTTTCAGTGACATATGATCAAATGAGGCTTGTGTCCTGCCAGTTCAACTAACCACAGGGATGTAGAATTACCTCATCAAACGTGGCTTTTCTAAATTTGGTTCCCCATTGGCGGGCCTTTTCTTGAAAAGCATCTGCTCGAAGATATGCTTCATCTCCAGGATTTGCCCCAAGAGCATCAGTGAGGACCATCAAACTTTTCCACACTTGTGTCAGCTCTGATATGCTAAGAACTGTTTTCTCACAAGTGGGAGTGGACGATGGCTACAAAACACAAAGCAATTGTTAAATTAGCTTTATACACAGTAGTATCCTGGGTGTGCTGGTCTTTTTTATAATGAAAATAAAAATCATACCTCAAACACTATGTTGTTGCGGTCAAGATGATCCTTGAGTGTGGCACGTAGGAAGTCCTTGGTGCCTGTCGACCTCAGATGGAACTTCCTACATTCCTCCATCACCCTTAAAAAAGGGATAAAAGTTACATATGTCCTGTTTAATGCCAGATCATAAGATTATTGGTTGCAAAAAAAATGAAACCTACCAATCAATAGTGTATTCAAGGCCATTAACAAGAATGCCAGTTCTCCCTAGGGCCTTCATCTCATCAAAAACCCCTCTCAAGGTCGCCTTTAGGATGTCATATGACTCCTTGCCTATAATAAAAAGTGTTCACAGATATATGGCTTTAGTTGACTATATCATTAGGAAGATTTGTTCTCACTTACAGCTGCAATAAATTAGCTGCAACCAACTCACCATCATATATAGATATACAGTATTCCCTTTCTGGGCTTCTTTTAACAGAGTTTTCTGCTGGAAAGCAGAAGGTTGTCATAACACTCCCGAGTTTTTTGGTGGTTTTTCTACCATCACCAGAAAACCGAAGGGTTATAACATTGCCCCCTGCATTTCCAATGACATCTGAACTATAACTTAGAATGTCCTTGATGGATCTTGAACATCCTTTTGCATTCTGAAAGGAGAAACTTTGTTTAATGAATTATTGGGTTTGTACAGTATTTGCTTGTTTTAAAGGATGCAAAATGTGCTGTGCACAAAGCAAATCAGAATTAAGACTATCAACAGACTAACCCCTTCAAATTCTGTAATAGGAATGATTGCATTTTGAGCTTTTCTCTCTTTCTGTATCCCATACAGTGATGGCAAGCTGGACCCAGCTACCATCTTTAGCTCATGGTATGCTGAGTCAGAAACATCACCATCATCTTTGGCCTGAGATTATAAAAATAATCTAAATATAGAAAAAATAAGAAACCTACAGTACTGTACATGTACTTCTATAATACCTACCTTGAGAGCTCTTTGGATCTTTTTATGGTCAATCTCCTCAGGCTCAACCCTCTCATTGAAATGTAGGGCAAAACTGACCATACCAACTTCAAGTTGAACCTAGAGATAAGGAAACATTGAAATGTAGGGCAAAACTGACCAACTTCAAGTTGAACCTAGAGATAAGGAAACATTTTATGATAAACAAATGCCATTATAACAGAATTGGTAAATTTAGGTTGTTTCCATGTGTACAAAAATTCTAAACAAACCTCAACAACTTTCCAATCTGTTGGAAGCTTCTCAAATTGCTTCTCAAGCCATTTTTTAATCTCTGACTTTTTGTGAAATTGAGCTTTTGGCTCAAGGTCACAAAAAGGCTTTCTCGGCTGAAGAAAGGGCTTTTTTCCTTGCCTAGCTCCTTTCTCATGCCATCTCTCTCTTTGACAACATCAGCGAGTCGATGTTTTAGCTCTGACAGCTGATTCTCGAGCTCTCCGATTCTCGAGTCCCGAGAATCACACAGCCCGATTTCACGGACTTGAGGTAGCATGTAAGCCAATCTTTGTTTTTTCAATGGAGGACCTTGTGAAAAATTTGTCAAATACCCTTGCACCATCATTTTAGTAGATATCTATCATGAACAAGCAAACGAGACGACTAAACTTTTGAACCTCTTCCCGCCTAAGTTTACCGAGATTCTGCAAGATGATCCCCAAAAAACAACCCGTGAAGATTATCTAGATAAGAATTGCGCCAAAATTATACAAACAAAAAACGGAAATATTAGAAAGGAATACTTAGCTTCTCGTCCTTCGGGTGTTTCTGTACTCTTCAGCATCAGGATCACACAAGGACGTAGTCGATTAAAATACCTACGAGGGCTTTTTTCCACAAGTTAGGCTGGCAGAAGAAAGATCTAGCCCCTACAGGGGTATTTGATGAGAAAAATAGGTATTTTTCGCTTCTATAAGCAGAAATCTCAGGTTAAATAGCCCTGTTTTCCAAAAATAATCGCTCTTCGTCCGCCATCTTGGATAGCTCAGAGAAAACCCATTTGTAATTTGCCAGGTTACACAGCTCCTAGTCTCAGTCTCTAAAAAAGCGGCCGAGCGAGTTTGAATAACACCAAAAGTTTGATATGAGCGACAACAACGCTAACAATAGCAACATTAAAAACAAAAAAAAACAAAAACAAAAACAAGAACAACAGCAGCAACTACAACAACAAAACTAAAAACACAAAATGCCTACAGTGTGTTTGTCAGGGGGTTTACCACAAGATTAGAAGGATAACATAACTTCCATATAATATGATTTATTTTTATAATGCCCTTATTAAGGTTAAATGTTAAATTTTATTTATTTTTTTTTTGCCGCAAATGCATATAATCCGTGGACCTCTTGCCAATGTGGAATATTCGTGACTTTCGCAAAATATCGTGTTTCTTTTCGGATCAATTCAATCATCTTGAGTTTGGCAGGCTGTCTCGTGCGCAGCAAAACCGAAATACCGCACTCCACAGACATGTCACGCGCCTCCGCAAGGTGCATTTTTTTTTAACATATAAGTTGTATTTAACATAGTAAAGCACCTTCATTCATGGTCTTTAAATTAAATACATACAAACGTCCCAAGAATAGCATATTTATGAATAAAATGCATACGAAAGCGCTTAAAATAGCATGTTTGCTGAATAATACACATATCAAGGGATGTGTCAGGCAGAACGTGCTCTCGAAACTGAGATCGAACTGTCTTTTTGTCTTCGTTTGAGTGACATGTCCTTCTATTGCAGATAATGTTCACACTCTCCTCTGCCTAAAGGTAAGACAGATCTTCATATATTGTCACAGCCACCGAAAAAATTACCCTTTCTTGAATACGCAGCACAACTCTAGTGATAGTGGAAAAAAAACGAAAATTAAAACTTGAAATAGTGAAAGAAACACATGAATACAAAACCAATGATTTAGAAACGTAATGAATGCAGTACAAATACAAGACAAATACTTTAAAAACGAGATGAATTGAATGAACTTTTGTAAACCGTTTAAATAAAAAAACAGCAACTAAGATTATTTTTTGTGCGCGTTTTTAACTTTGTGTCTCGAAGTTTTTAGTTCTCCCCCAGGACGGTCAATTACTTTTCCCGAGGGCGGGGGGGTGGGGGTGGGGGGGGAGGGTTGAATATAACTAGCATTAGTACATTTGACAATGTCAATCATAGAAAAGAACACCTAGAACTTTCCCCTTCTCATTTGACTAGTACCTGGTCTTACCTCCCCTCTTTTTATCAAAACTTATTTGAGATTTTTATGAGCGTAAAGATTGGTATGTCCACAACAAATACCGTCAGCAAAGTCCAATTACGCTAATTACCTTGGAGCGTGTTTCACAACCAACTGAACAAGGATGTTGTCTTATTTCAGCAAACATATTTTTATTTCTTGCCAAAATACCACCAAAGGTCGCTTGGCGCTTCCTTATCACTTTCCGGTCGCTTAATAGAGGTGTTAAGTACAAATAAAGATAATATTTGTGACCGTAAAATGGCTGATAGTATAGAGGTGGTCAATTTATAGAGTAAAATACAGTGAGTGAACAATATTCCAGATATTATCGTTAGCATTAAATAGTTAAATACGCCTCTTATCATTTGTACACACAAAAACTGTATAAAAAGAAACTAAACCGAGATTAGAAGCAAAGTTGTTTTCTAAGCGAAATTCAGTATACGCGAATTTTTTGGATATGGATATAACCCTCAATTCGACCCAAACACGGAGTAATCATTGAATTTGCTTCTATCTTTGCTCAAGGTGCATTCCCACCATTAAAAACAAGAGCAGTCACTTCATAAAGCAAAATAGTGAGAAAAAACACTTTTATGAATAAGTTTTTTTAACACAATAAAACGGAATTTTAAATAAAAAATAGTCGACTTTCGTGAAATTAATATTTGTGCAGCTGTTTACAGTGTGACACGCGACAGTAAGCGACTCAACAGTGTTCATCGCCTAACACCCTTTCGCTATTGTTTTTATCTAATTTCATAAGTTAATAAATATCACATCTGAATCAAAAACAGAAAATATTTACAAGCACAAAAACAAGAAGGTTGTAGCTTTGCATATCAATGTTTGTTTCTATTTAGGTTTTTTCGTTTTATTTATTTGATACCCATGAAGCACTGCAGGCAACGATGGATTCTCTGAGTGCAACCTTATATGATATAGGTGTATACAAACACACGCATATAATCTGTTCTGACTTAAATTGAAAACTAGCTTGGAATGGAGAAGAAAGACTAAGCCTTAATCTTTACGTGATTTTTGGATAACTTTGGGCGAAGACCAAATATGAGAATTGGCGAAGGCCAAATATGTCACGTAGCCCTTATAAATATTTGGGTTAAGACAGAGTTCGTGACTGGTTGCGGCAGAGCAGAGCTGTCAAATTCAAAACCTCAAAATAAACAGATGGTTTTAAATATAAGTTGAACAGGGTTCGTTTATTAGGGAGAAGACGCTCAGAGATGTCGCGATGATACGAAGCTCTTGGGATTAAGCAGACTCGGCGGTGACGCAAAACTGCGCACAGGTTAGTACGGCCACAAACACAAAACAAACAGCATAAACAAGAATTGATAGAGGTGGACCCAGAATATTTCGAAGGGTGGTACCCAAATCTTTCTTGCCTTGTATTCTCTGCATTTAATATTTCCTTTAATAGTTCTATTAAACCAAAGGAAGAACCTCTGGTTCGCCATTGCGAAAGATGTCAAGAACTTACAAACAAGATGAACACGAAACAAAAAATGCATTTGGGACAAGACAGCGCCAACCGTAATTTCTTAATGCGATGGCCTAAAGATTTTGCTCAAAAGGGTCCTAGTCTCAAACCCCTGGGTTAGGTTAGGTTTTGAGTTAAAAAAAAAAAAAAACATAACATCTCCAGCAGCCACCTGTAATTATCTATCACTACAACAGCACTTGGTTGCCATTGCTTTAAAGAGACCTTGTCAAGCAGCCACAACTTTGTTATTGTTTTGGAAGGCACACAATGTGTTAAAATCCCGAAAAAAACAATCTAAACAAAGTTTGATCTTTTAGCAAATCCAGTCTAAATTATAGCAGTGGCTACCTTAAAATCAGCCGATGGAAATGGAAGCTTTTTCGCACTTGGTACTTTGCTAGGTAACCTTTATATTTCACAGCCTTTTTCCGAAATATTTTCCCCACGATTTCGAGACCTCTTGAACACATCTCCTAGAGGGATGAGACTGCTCGTGACGTGGGAAAAAGGTTGAAGTGGTATCTTTTCAGTCTCTTGCTGACGTTTTGAGCAATTACCCATCGTCGGAACAAATAAAAACCTTTAAATGATCCGCCGAAGGACTAATGCTCGGATGGTCAGCAACACTACTTAGTTTTCCTTTGTTTGGCATACTCAGGCCATCTTTTTTGTACAGTATGTCTAAATATTTTCTAGTTATACCCCCTGTTTTGCTACAGCTTGTCTGTAGATTTCTATTCATACCACCTATAGTTTTTTCGACAGCTTGTCTGTAGATTTCTAGTTATACCCAAATAGTGACATCTAAACCTAGTAAATTTTATTTTACGATATCCTGTTCATTCATCGTATGTGTATATATGTCGAATATATGTCATTGCATATCGTCAAATTGTCTAATGATATTCCACATGTTTCCGTGGTTCTCTGTAAAATGAACCTTTCTGAATGGCCTTTCTGTAAACGCGATTTATAAAAGTCGCGCGGTCAATCGTCTTTTCATATGAAGAAAACGTTGTCGTTTTGAGGGACTGGTACCGAGGAATCTTAGTTTCTTTTCAGATACTTTCTCCATCGACCAAAAATGATCACAGTCACTTGTTAGGAATATATTAGTTTCCTTATATGGAAGTGACCGCGTTTGGCAAAAACGACTATTTTTGGCTAAATTTTCTTGATATGCTTGGGAGACTCGGCTCGAGGGGAGGGGAGGGTGAGATGCGGAGGGGAGGGTAGGAGAGGAGGGTACGCAGTCGTAGATGTTCAATACGTATTTTGCTTTTTAATTGCTGGAGAAAAAAATTGTTGGGTTTGGATAATTTCCACAATCTTGTCGACATACTCAAGGGGATGGAAGCCACATAACAACCAGCAATGAATTATTACTTAGTTTTTCAAAGATGTATAAAATATGAATAAACAAGTACTTCATTATAACTAAATGTTTAAAAAGCAGTTCATTTACAATGCCTTTATGACGATGCATATCAGGATTTGCTGGGGGGAGGGGGGGTTATAGGTATAATTTTGACTGCGGCCCTTAAAATAAGAAATGACCCACTTTTTAGCTGCCAAGGGGGGATGCGCGCGCACTCTGCCCACACACGGATCATTTGCCAAGTAAGAATTACCGTCCTTTTCGCCAAGATACAAATTAAAGATGCCTGATATGTGATAGATTATACCCAAATAAAGATAGAAAGTGAAGATATTAAGTTTTCTGAGAGATTTATTGTTTCTCCCTTTGTTTGAGTGTTTTTAGAGGAACGATGCTAGACTTTTAATAACGTCGCCGAACCGGCTAGAACTTGGGAGTATTTCCGAATATCTAGTCTTTCCGGCGCGCTGCGTTCACTGCTGACTTTTTATAAAGACACAAGGGGGTAGTCTGATAGTAACCAGCGACTCTACATTGTTCTTACTAGTCCAAGATGACGCAAAATATACTTTCGCGTGGAGATATGACTTTTTTTATCAAAACCATGATTGTGTAGTCCCAGAAAATATCCATACCTCCCCCATTGAGCTGATTGGAAATTAAACGCCCAGGAATTTCCAGAGGGGAGCTGGAGTAAAATGCACTTTTTCCCTTTATTTATTTTTTCCAGGCGTTTGGAAATTCAAGAGGGGGTGGGGTCATACCTCCGACCCCCTCAATTGGGGGGGGGGGGGGGGGGGTATGGATATTATCTGGAACTACACCTTGTCGCTTTAAGAATTCTTCGGTAGGTTTCCTTAAGTTTGCTTGGCTGTACAAGACTTCACCCTCCGGCTTCTCTTGTTAGACACCCCCCCCACCACCTAACACTAGAAAGCACAAAAAATATAAAAAGTACGTATATAAAAGGTTCTTTTAAAGAGAACACCATTGTCTATAGCATCAAAGGCTTTTGTAGGGTGCAGCGATAGTTCAAAACAGGAAAAAAGCTCTTCTGAAATATGCTTCACTCTCTATAAATTGCGCTCTTCAATAAAAGCTAATCAACCCGCTACCTCCCACAACAAATCTAATAAGCCCTTTAATGGGGCTTTTAGAATAATTCTGCCAAGCAGGCGACGGGCTCAATGACCCTGTTACCACTCTCTCGTGAAAAAAACGGTTAAGAAACGCTGTTTATGATTTTGAGGTTTGCTGTTTTGGGCTGTCATTACCTGTTAACCGAAGCGATCATTACAACACCTGCTATTAAACCGATACCGCCCTCTCCGTTCCTTTTTCGCGAAAACAAAACATCGAATAACATCAATCTATCAGGCTAAAGATCAACACCATAGAAAAGGTTTTTATGACCCTGATTTTGATCTTCTTTTCTATCAGGTCTCAAAGTTCCTGTTAATAAGTTCCAATATACCTTGATTGATGCGTTCATTTCCTTTCATTCGGCACGCCTAATTGCTTTAACCGCACAAATTATCAGAATATCGGAAAATAATTAAATCGCTTTCCGAATAGTTTCAGACCAATCTCTTCGACAATTTGGAATATGAAAACAGTCGAGAAGATCTTGAAGATCAAACACAAATATTATTTAGTTTATTTTTTGTTTTTATGTACCACCAAGTTATACCACTAATAGCCGAGCCTCAAGTACCTTCAAGTACAAAAAGGCAGACCGCGGTCGATAAAATGCATCAATCTTAACAAATATGATGATTGCTCTGCCAATACCCAACACGAAACACGCACGGATTTTTTCACCGGAAAATCACATCGTTTACTACATCCAGAGGAAGTGGGTACAAATACGAAGTTACTCAAACTTCAAAGTTGAACAAACAAACGAAAAAGTGAAGGAAAAAAAGCGCTTTTAAGTTTGGGTGTTTTCATTATCTTGTATTGCATAATTTATCTGTGATTTTTCAAATGAGCTTTTCAGCGAGGAAAGAAAAGTGACCTAGCCCTCTGTGTGCTCCAGTCATTTTACCGCGATTTTTAATATATCATGCGAACTTTCTACGGCTTGCATCATCCAAACTAACGGAATTACATTGTTGCTTGTTGATTGGTCAGTACCTTGCACATAGTTGGCGTGATTGGCAACAGCTTTAAATGCTGGCCAATGAATACACTTCAAGGAGTTTAAATGATGGAAGCCAGAAGGAGATGCAGCTGTTGCGAGTTGTAGGCGAGTTCGAACAACATTGACAACCGCCGTAATGTATTCATATGCTGGGGTTATTACCTTTGCCGTAATTAGATCGAAAATCTTTAACTTTGTACACTTATATCTAACCCTTTGGCTATATCAGAACTGCTTGTTGAACTATCATTAATAATTTAAGTCCTCATTTCTAAGGTTGAAAGATTTTTATCCGTGAAAATGCTGTACAGAGAATGGAAAGGCGACTTTAGAAACATCACCTCGATACAACCACGCCTACTCGACACATTTGATTGACAACTAAAGGAAAAAAGAGGGAGGGGTTAATGCTTACTAACAACCGCAATTAACGTTACCACGCCCCCTGCTAGCTCTCACTTCAACGCTTAAAAGATCAGACTAAACTAGGGGCTATATGTTAAAGGAAGTCAACATTGGGAAGCTATGGAATTGACATAGTTTGGTTGTTTTGCAGGCTCAAAAATACATTTTTTGAACTGAAATTTGTAAGGTAAGTTTTGCTTGTGTCTTAAGAGAAAGGGGAATGTATAATATAAATGTATATGCAATCACTCAATAATACTCACTGCATTGGATCTGTTTTGTAACCCCACTTAATAGATTCACTCCATGGCATACGTACATACATAGATTCACAAATTGACATACATACAATATTAATACAAGTGTCTTAAACTGCATCGAATGCACTGAGTCTTATTCTGGTGATTGTACCGAAGGCTCCTGTCAAGCTGAGCACTGTTTTAGCGCTTAGTGAAAGACATCCACTAAAATATGTATATCTGTATACAACTACTTCAATAAAGGTTGTCAGTGCCAATGGCAAATGGCGATTGGCAAATGGCAGTTCTACGACCGAAAGTAACCATGCCTCTCGAAGAATATGGATAAATCATAACAATTCCATTAAAGGTTACTAAATCTTGGCTCTGATATTGCTGGACTTTATTTAACACCTTTAATTTTACGAATAATAAGTAATAAGCCATTTACCATGTGCCATTCGCCATTTGCACTGACAACCTTTGTGAAATAGGAGTATTTGTATTTATAGCCTAAAGGATCCGTAGATTTATCGTAATGTTGCGAATGTTTTATTTTTCTCTAAAAAGGGGATCAAAGAAAAAAAAATACGCCCTTCACTAGCCGTTTTGACAAATGCAGGGGACTTGTTTTTGATAACTAAGTGGAAATAATCAAACGAGAATGTTTTTCCTCACTTAAAATGTCCAAATATCAATTATTTATTGGTTATTCAAGTTCTTTTTACCATTTGTCAGTCTGTCTGTCGGTCGGTAAGTCAACCAGTTAATAACAAAAGGACAGTATTCAAAATGCCTTCTAGTTGACATGTGTTGTGAACGTAATTCATGAAATACACTCCTTTTTTTATAAGAACGTCTAATTTTCAGTTGAGGCTGGGCCGTTCTTATTTTTGGAACATTTTAAGGCTGAATATGTTCTCAAAGAAAAGGTCATTATTTATCTGGGGGAGGGCTGGTAAGTCGAAATTTTTCCCTTGTTCAAAAATTTGCGACCCTCCCCCCGAAAAGCGACCAAAAATAAAGGCCCTCCCCCAGAACAACAACAACAAAAACTGAGGGGCACTGACTTAGACATGCCCATTTAAGGGGCGGCAGAGCTGATACTTAAACACCACCAACAGATTTTGAGCCCATTTTTCAGGGGTGTGAATCATATTGTATTGGGGGGTCTGGGCGCATGCTTCCCCGTGAAAATTTTGCCATTTTCACATATATGCAAGTCTCATTATTCACATATATGCAAGTCTATATTCACATATATGCAAGTCTCATTATTGACACATATGCAAGTCTCATTATTCACATATATGCAAGTCTCATTATTGTTAATAATTAGAAAACAGCATTAGCCCCTTCCTAACTGAAACCTTATTTAAATATATTTATACCACCAACTGAAAAGTTTGACATGAATCGCAATTCGTAAATTTATTGATGGAAGTTAATAAAATTAAAACTGCAAAAGATATTAATAGTAGAGGCCACACTTTAGGGGTAATGATTTTCAACTACAGTTAAACGGAAGTCATAAAAGTGCAAGGAGAAGGCGGACCACATTAACTTTTAATCTATTTTGAAAAATTGAAATTCCAGACTTTTAGGAGGCCTCAGAAATTGTTCAGAATACATGTTAAAAAAATAATAAGGCCCTCTGCTAAACCCTATATCAAAAATTGATGCCCTCCACCAAATCTATGCTAAAAAATAGCAACCCCCAATGACCCTTCCCTAACGGTATTCTTAAATTTTAGTGTATATAAGAACATAATACCAATGAATTATTAGGGAGAGAACTACCCTAATGATTAATAGCAATAGATTGTTGCTATGAGCATAAAACGCATGAGGACTAAAAAACAAAAATTGTTTTGCTATCAGAGCACCAGAATTTTCTTAGCATGTTCTTAAAATTTAGCAAAATCTCAGGCTGGACGTTCTTATAAAAATAAGGTTATATAAAAAAAGGGTGTATGAACTTTATAAACTGTAAACAGTTATATAATATCATAGAAATAAGCCCCTGCATAGGAAAAGTAGAAATCATGGTGGCTTTTGGTCCGTTGCCATGGTTAGTTTTCGCGCCTGTCGCCCGTGCCGCTTCTAATCTGTTTGCCTTTCCGCTTATCAGGCACGTCTTTGCTTGTTTCCACGGTGAAGGTTTCAGACTTTTTAAAACTCCTGTCCCATCTTGACGTCTGCCTAATCCTGTTCGCCATTAGCCTGCGTAGCAAGCGTTTCTGTGGAGTTTCAGCAGGAGTAGAGAGCGAGCGAGGAATATGGCCGCGCGAAAAATGTACGCAGGCTAGTTCGCCATACATGATGTTAACCTGACAGGTCATGGTAATGCTTTACTAATCGATTCACCTAAGGGGCGGACCATTACAAGGTTAAGGGGTGGTTGCGGAGATCCCAAAAAAAAATAACGCGCAAGCCTTTCACTAAAAAAAATCCTGCAAGACAAGTGACCAGAAAAAAAAAAGGTGCAAGCCGGTTTATAACCGAACCTAGTGCAAACTGCCATTTGACCCCATAATAAAGCCAGTGAATAAAGACAGTGTGCCTCGCCAATCAATACACTTGAACAGTTCTTGTTTCACTAATAATTCAAAGATGAGATATCTAAAAATACATTCTTTTTTATTAGTACATTTACTGGAACAATCACCGATGTAACCAAAGTTTTAAAGCCAATAATGCTACAAAAAACGATGTATGCTTCGCGGTTCCTGAAAATTCTCCATGTCTTCAATCTTTTTATAAAACATAATTATAGTAGATGCGTTTGGTTTTCATTAATTGAGATTAATGTTATCTTGCGTCCATTTTCGCCTTATTAGATTCACCGCTAAAAATTCCTTGAAAAAAATCCTCCAGAGCGACAGCATACGAAACTAAAAAAAACGAGCACAGCCACGGTTCCAAAATAAAAATCCTGCAAAAAAAGCCGCACCCCCGCCTAAAACATCTAATGGCCCGCCCACATCTAACGACAAGGTAGTTTAGCGCAAATGAATGAGTTCAAAAGTACAATGGGCAGGCCTTTACCCGGGATCTGGGGGGGGGGGGGGGGGGGGGGATCCGTAAAAGTGGACCTAATTTTAAGGGGGAGGGACTTTTCTACTGAAAATCTGACCACCCCCGAAAGAATAAAAAGGGTCTTTTATGCCTTTTCAGTATTTCCACGGGACGTTTATTTTCGTATTCGGCTACAAAATTTCTGACTTATGGATCAATGACGTACCAGAATGATCTAGCTTATGCTTTAAAAGTTTTATCTACAAACAAATTTTCGGCCGTTTTGACGATGAAACGCACGGGTAGCAACCAGAACAGAAAGCCCAATGTTACTGATTGCGGTGCTACAGAAGGTTTTTGGGAATCTGAGCAATAAAATGGACAACAATTTATAAGAAAAAAAATTAATACAAAGCCATAACACTTATTTCCAAACGAAGGTTTTCACTCGGGAATCCATATTTCATAGCCCGCATTGGTTTATGGGTAACGTAAAAATAGCTTACTCCTTGTCTCTGAAAGCCATAGACACATAAACGAGAATGATGTATCATTCCAATCCTGAATTTAACTCTTTTACTCTTTTTGTTTAAATACCCGTGTTGAAGAACTGCGGGTATGATAATGGATTTCTCGAGGGAAAACTTAATACTCTTTACTTTACAGCTTTACTATCTTATGTTTTTGTTTAGCATTCTTCCCTCTTTTTTTTATTTACCATTTTTTACTATTTATTTCGCATTCGCCATAACATGCTCTCTGGTAACCTTCCATAGTTAGTATCTAACTATTTAAATCATAAAAAAGCAAGAAAATAAATTTTTAGATATGTTATTTAAAAAAGTCATCCTCAAGAGTATCAGTCCATTACGAGCAAACTAATTTTAATATATATATTTCATTTTTCAAGAGCGCTTGTCAAATCGCATTAGAACTCCCTCTCTCTTTACAACGTAAAGAAGCGTCACGTAGTTAAACCATATGATTATATTATTAAAACTTCCCGAATTGCTTTATTTTACTACCAAAACAGGGTATTATGTTACTCTAGAAAGGGACCGCAGGGGGCCATCCAATTTGCGTGGATCAAGTTGAAAACGATTATAACTAGCAATGTTGGGGGTGGACATTTGCAGTGTTGAATATTACCAATTTTGTTTTCAAATGTTTACCTAATTTCTATTTCATCTATTCCAATTCCAATCACCAGATCACGGGATAATCTTATGCCATGCATAATAATAATCTGAGTCACCTAGCTGAACTGTTGGATAGAATTTCCGGGTTTTATTCGGACGTGAGACAATATATTATTAAAATGGAAATTACACAGTTACAACAGACGCTTGGAAGAGTTTATTAAACCAGTTATCATTTCTCAGAAGGGGAAAGAAATACATGTGATGTGTATCAGGTTTCAAATAAAGCAAGATCGTGACCAACGCGCTGTACGTAAAGATTTAGTTCCCTACTACCTAGGGCGAAACGATCTAAAAAGGTTAAAAAGCAATTATCTTTAGCCTTACAATGATATTATACCCGGGCAACTAATGCGATTCCTAGCGAGGCAGTACGTTGCGAGATATAGGCTAAAAGAAACCGAAAAAAAAGACCTAAAACTTGAAAACACGCATTGAAATGGCATGGTGTAGTTTCTAATCAAAGACCGCTGAAGCCACTCTACAGCCAGTGTCGTGGTTTGTGTTGTTAGGATAACATAGTTATTCTAATAGACGGAGGCGAGATATTTCCGTTTTTTTTTTTAATTTTCTTTCCTAATCCTTGCATATTATTGGATTTTTTTTATTGCCCGCAGGTATCATTTCTATCTAATTATTCCTTACGAGTTTAGCCCTTAAAGCAAACTTAGACCATATTTGCTTTCTTTTTCCAAAATTAAATCTTTATTCTTCATATTATTTGGAATCCAAAAGACTCAAGTCATACTAGATGTCGCTCTCTTTAATCGTTCATTCTATTTGTAAAATACGCAGGGGAAAACATGCAAATTGTATTATACAATTTTTTTGTATTTTGATACTTTGTTTAGAGTATTAGAAAAAAAATACTTCACATTTGTTTGAGAAGTAAAGAACAACAATGCCTTTAGCTACACAATTTCACATATTGGCCTTAAATAATAAATTTCGTTTGTTTCCTCTTATCGTTATAAGTGGGTTCCAATGATAACTCCCATTTGCTATCGCCTCTAATTGGTTTTCTTCCCTTACACACCAAGTATTTTAATAAGAAACAATTTTATTCATATTCCATTCTACTCCTTGCCTCAACTTTATCCACATGCCGAGTTTGCTTTGAGCTAATTAAATCTTTGTAAAGTGTCAACTCGATTGTAAAAATGCATAATTGGACAAAGACTTTGCGCGATCTAATCACCTTTCCGCATGTCATTACTCGTAGAACTAGAAACCTTCAGAGATGGTCCGCACATATCACTTATAATTACCTGTTACAAAAATCATTTTATTGCGCGGGGAAACACCTATATAATCTACAATTTCATTATTCATTTATATACTGGAAAAATTTGCATTTCAAGACATTTCGTTAGAAAAAACTTGGGGAGGTGGTTGTTATTTGACTGGTTGGTTAGATAACAGCTCTTCTGCGGGCAACAACGGTTTGGAATTAAAAAGAAGTCATTTGTAACGTACTTTGGGAGATAAGTTTAACAACAGTAGCCCAACAACAAATATAATTTGCTGATAAAAGCTTCTGTTGCCACCTAGCTAAATGTAGGTCCTTGACGTTTTTACAAATAGTTGATTTTGTTGATTTAGTTTTGTGCTATTCTTCTAACAATTGCTTTGTTTTCAGGAATAACAAGCTAAATATGGGAATTCGAATGGCGCCTTGGACTCTCTCAGCCACGCAACGAAAGTGAAAACAATATTCCACAGGAAATATCCCTTCGAGTTCCATTGTAATCCCGTAAAAGCTACTTATTAATTAGCAAACAAGAGAACCTTAGCATACATCACGTCTTCGGTGAAACCTGCATGAGCACCTCAGTGCCAGTGATACATGGATTAGTACAGAACAACAACCGGTTAGCGTGTAACATGCTATTCAACCTTAATGCATCTGAGTGGTGATCCACTTCACGGAAGCTCTACATGCGAAGACAAAGTAGTGGGAACTTTCATCATTGAAAGGGGTCAAGGGTAGAGGTTGTCTTGGGATTGATCGCGATGTTTCTAGTGGATTCGTAAGTGGACGCAGCTCGCGGTATTCGCGATCTTCTGTAAGGCTACGAGGACAAAAAAAGAACTAGTTGAACAAGTACATCCGCGAAAACAAAACATTGCGCAACTGAAGAAAAACAAAACAAACAGTGTTCAGTTCAAGTCAGAGAAAAGCCCCTGTCGACGGAGTACAAGTGATTTGTCAAATATTCTTTGAGTGTATGGGGTATCTGAGGAAACTGTTCACGCGCGTCTAACATAAATTTTATTCAAACTGTTTTTATCGCCTTCGCCTGCGGGTAAAACACATTCAAGAGAAGGGAAGGTCTTTTAGATGTAGACACAATACTAGCGCTTGCGAAGGTCGAAGTCATTTTCTCCATATAATAACTTTGCAATTTAACGGCTCGGAAGCAATTACGTATGCCAAGAACCAATCAAAAGTTTGTAGTAATCGGTGGTTCGAGGAAAGCAATGATACAATTACAAAAAGCCTGTAGGTTGATCAAAGCGGTGGACTATTCTTGCTTCGTCGTATTTTACAGGCCGACTACTGAAATCTAGAGCGTTTTCCAATAACTCATAATTTGTAAGTGGCTTGAAGGGGAGATAGTGCGAAGGCCAATCACAAAGTGAGATACGACATTTCGATAAAAAAACAAAACGAGATTGAATACGACAATTTCTTCGGAATCTCATCAAACTGAGCGCAAGGGGAAACGTATCGAAAAGCGCCATTTGCAAAGAATGCGCAGGTTTTTTGTTGTTAAAAAGCGTCATTTAACATTCGTCCCAGTATTGGCCACTAAAACGACAACAGAATCGGCTTGTGACTTTTCGAAGACGGCAACACACAGACATCTGTAAAAGACGATTGCATTTGATTGGATTGGATTGGATTGAGAAGATAGGAGGGATAGGCGTATATCAAATGAGTGAATACGATATATCAGTGGTTCTACCACTAAGCATCCTTGCTATACTAGTGATCGTGGCAAACACAGGTGTCTGTGTACTAGTGTACAAGGTCAAGACTATGCGCACTTATACTAATGGGTTCGTAGCGTCCTTAGCTGTTTCGGATATCCTAACTGGCATAGGCCTCTTCCTTCAGTACAACGTGGAGTTACAAAACCAGTCCAAGATTGCTTTGAACATCATATACGCGCTTGTGCTGTTCTGCGGAGTATCCAACTTATGCGCCGTGACCTTCGATCGCTACCTTGCAGTGTTAAAGCCTTTCAAGTACCAGGCGGTCATTAGTAAGTTCTTCAAGGCCATAATACCTGTTATATGGCTGGTCTCGTTGGCGATCGCACTTCTCCCAGCATTGGCATGGCACGGCGAGGTTAAGTCCCTTGTTAACAAAGTCTACATCTTCATCACGTTCATTGTCTGTGCGATTCTGCCGTTCTTTTTTATCATGTACGCACATGTGAGGATTTATATGTCGGTACATAAATGCGTACAAAAAGAACGAAAGCTTAGCTTGTGTGCGACGCAGGCGGCGACCCAAAACGCACGTGAACGACGGCGCCAAATGCGCAAACTATCGTCCGAAGCGAAAGTAGCGAAAGTGTTCGCTATCGCCGCTATCATGTTCATTCTAAGCTGGTTTCCTGTACTGTTCTATACCATCGCCGCCGCTGTGGATAGAATAGGGGTTGTTCCGCCGTGGATCTTTGTAATATCGCCGTTTACGCTGGCTCTAGGCTCGCTTGTCAATCCTGTCTTGTACTCGTTCATGAAACCAGACTTTAGGCGTGCCTTGAAGAAGATGTGGGGACGGAGAACAATTGCCAAGAGTAGGTCAAGCTTTCGCTCATATCGCTCGTCAAATGTACCAAGTGTCGCAGACCTGCCTAACGGCCAATTGCATCACGGAAACCATAATATTAATGGCCCGTTGTTCCACGGAAATAATAATGATCTAAATGGCCAAGTGTCTCAACGGAATAACTACAACTACAGCGAGGACTACCTGCATCAGTGCGATGGCTACCAGCTCCGAGACGATACAGAGCCCATCTACCCGGCTTTCGAGAGTGCAGTATAACCAGACAACATCGGGTTTATCTAAGCCTACGACACACTAGGCGATTTTGTACGTTCGTATGAGCGAATTTCATCGCCGTATAGCCGGCAAATTAGATTTGACGAATCAGACATCTAGAATTCGCTGCCGCGGCAGCAGACAGACCTGGCGATCAGCCGACGAAATTCGCTCGCACAAGCGTTACAAAATCACCTAGTGTGTCGTAGGTTTCAAGGTCATTTGGTACCCTGTAATAATGTTCTATAGGTCTATACTCCCAGCGATGGCTACAAACATCGGGATGATAAACACCCTATCTTCCCGGCATTCAAAAAAGCAGCATAACCGCGTGACGTCTATCTAAATAGGTCATGAGGTATCGTCAGGCCCAGCACTAGCTACAAGGACCACTTAAACAACCGGTGATTGTGGTAATACACGAGATGCACGGCGTGGCGCTTCCAGGCGCCACGCCTTACATCTTTGGGGAAGGACCCGTCAATTAAAATCATCGTAGGCTACCCCCGACAGTTTGGCAGTGTACATAGGTGTAGACAACGAGAGGAGGAGGAGTTGAAGAGTTTGAATTTACTACGAAGTTTTCAAATTTAGCTATAATGAATTTTGGGCGGCGCCTGTCAGCCTTCCTCTCCACCTCCCCCGATACCGCCACCGGTGCAATACGAGCCTTGCGCAGCATTACGAGCCGTACGCAGCAATACGAGCCGTACGCAGCAATACGAGCCTTACGCAGCAATACGAGCCTTACGCAGCAATACGAGCCTTACGCAGCAATACGAGCCTTACGCAGCAATACGAGCCTTACGCAGCAATACGAGCCTCACGCAGCAATACGAGCCTCACGCAGCAATACGAGCCTCACGCAGCAATACGAGCCTCACGCAAGGACAGGTTGACCCAAAAATGCTGGCTCTATATGATCGCTAGCGATCGCTTAGGCACACGCGTTTCTATACGAACATGTGCGAGACCAATCCGCGATCAGTTGCGATCGTACGGTCAAATTAGCTGCGATCGAGAGCGATATTTTACAGTTTTACTAGGAGGAGACAAGGCTGTGATTCTTGCTTTGTTAATTAAAAAAAATAATATTAAAATAACGATTATCAAATATTGCTGTTGATCTAGACATATTTTAAACTTAATAATACACTTAATTGGAGCATCTAGTGTCGAAAAGGTAAGTTTTGTAAAATAACAACGTCGTCTTTGGCTTCTTTTCTGGTAGCGGCTTAAAGATTATTTCACCGAAATTAAAAAAATCGCAACCGCAAATCGGGTACATTCCAGTGTAATGCCCGGGGGCGTTTTTTTTACATTTATTTTTGTTTTTCGGGGATTTTTCGGGGGTACCTTATTTGGGGAGGGGGGGGGGGGGCTTTTTCACTTCAGCTGCCAAAATATCAGCTCCTGAGATCGAGAACAAAGCTTTTTTTTTGCGATAAGCTAAAACGGCAGCTAAAATTCATAAAAAAGTAAAAAAAAAGTACGGAAATGTTATAGAAATAAAGGTATGTAGAGCCAATTGACGCGGATCGAACACCCTCAGATAGAACGAAACGTGAGAAAAAAAGACCATACTTCCATATACTGAGGGTATGGCAGCTAAAGCTTTACGGCTAGGCTGAAGATTTCCGCCCCAGCACCGCTATCCTAGCGAACTGTACAACACAAAGGAAGGCAATAACCAGGATCCCAGGCCTGTCTTAGTCGGTTACGCAACGCACAGCTCTCTGAGATGTAGATTGAAATATATCGGGGTCTTTTTCACGCTTGCGTCTCTTGGGAATTAGCGCGTTGCTATGGTAGAGTGGTAATTTCGTCATCATGCACATCACGCTGATTTTGTTTTGCTTTGCTTTTCCCGGCACGTGCACGTGACATCTTCCGTGTTGCCGACTTCTGTTCTCCTGTGCTCAGTCGCGCACGTGCATTTTTCTTATGCTCACAAACAAGAAATGTAAGCTGAACTATGTTGAAATGTGCGCGATCTAATAAAGGCTCGTGTGCTCATGGGCAAAACAAGGGGGCGGCATATAATAAAAAAAAACATTATTTTATAGTTTATCACTTTTTCACAAAAAACAGCAGAAACCCCTTTGTACAATGTCTCAGCTTGTGAGTACACCAAACCATTGAAGAGCTACTAAACAACTAAAGGAATGCCTTTGACATCCATGGAGCCACTATTGAGATTTTCTTTCTACTTTTTGGATTGGAATGCACCTGTATCAGTATTTTCTTTTTATCTAGCAATCTATGATGATTACGAATAAGATAATAATATAACAAGGTCTCTAATTAATGTATAACACAAGGTGGCTTTTAAAATATAGAATAAAATTACCGAGGAGAGCCATTGTATAAAGGATATAATACAAACAATATTCTAGAAGTAATAATCTTTCGACCTATTCCTGGCATACTCGGACAATAGTGTGTATGCATATAAATAATATAAGACAAATTAATCTTTTTTCAGAGCTCATAGCAGTTCGTTATTCACCACAGAGACCTCTCCAAACAGCCCGACTCAGAAAACAGAATTTGTTTTATTACAAGTGAATGTTCCATATAAATACTCAAATCCAAGAGGTCAAAAGAATAAACTAAATTACACCTTATTACACTAAATGATTAAGATGTTATAGGAGTCATCCTACAAACTAGAGATTAATAATAATATGGTATGGAATGGTAAGATGTGGTTTTGATGGTATCTCATGTATCATATAGTATGGTATGGTATGTCGTGGTATGGTATGGTATGTATGGTATTGTGTTGTATTGTATGGTATGTCATGGTATGTCATAGTATGGTATGTCATGGTATGGTATGTTGTGGTATGGTATGTCGTGGTATGGTATGTCGTGGTATGGTATGTCGTGGTATGGTATGTCGTGGTATGGTATGTCGTGGTATGGTATGTCGTGGTATGGTATGTATGATATTGTTTTGTATTGTATGGTACTATGTCATTTTATGGTGTGGTATGTCGTGGTATGGTATGTATGGTATGGTGTTGTATTGTATGGTACTATGTCATGGTATGGTATGGTATGTATGGTATTGTGTTGTATTGTACTATGTCATGGTATGGTATGGTATGTCGTGGTATGGTATGTCGTGGTATGGTATGGTAGGGCAGGGCATATTATGGTATGGTATGCATGGTATTGTGTTGTATTGTATGGTACTATGTCGTGGTATGGTATGGTATGTATGGTATTGTGTTGTATTGTACTATGTCATGGTATGGTATGGTATGTCGTGGTATGGTATGTCGTGGTATGGTATGTCATGGTATGGTATGTCATGGTATGGTATGTCGTGGTATGGTATGTCGTGGTATGGTATGTCGTGGTATGGTATGGTAGGGCAGGGCATATTATGGTATGGTATGTATGGTATTGTGTTGTATTGTATGTTACTATGTCAGGGTATAGTATGGTAGTTCAGGGTATATTATGGTATGGTCTAGTGTGAGGTATTTCATGTATTCAGTTGTGGTATGGTATAAAATGATGTATAGACTAGTATAGCACCATTATAATACCATTATTGAAACATTTGGCTAGTCTATGTCCTATGTCTTTATTGGAACGTCTCTGAGCTATTGGTCGCACATATTATTTTCGTTAGCCTGTGGATAGGTTGTTTAACAGCTTGCTTGCTCTGCCTTTACCAGCGAGTAGCTGGTCGCGACTTGGCTGAAAACCTCAGTGGTTTCCCCATTGGATGTAGTAGCATCCATTTCAATGGTCTCTGTATTACCGCTGACCCCATCTTGGCTCAATTCTGCACTCAGTTTTACAACTTCACTCATGTCATGTGACTTTGACTGGCAAAAGCTGTCAATCACCTGAGTGGTTGCCATTGTCTCATCAGATGTTTCCATGGCCACTTGTCTCAAATCTCTGACTTCAAAGTTAGCTTGCATTAGCTGCGGTGCAGTGGTTGATGGGATACTGATATCTGCATAATCTCCTATTGCTCCCCCCTCTAGCACCGTAGGTGCATGGTCCTGTTCATTTTCCCTCTGGGGCTGTGCTTCCATAGCAGCGACCTCCTGCTTGGTTTCAAAAGTTATGGGAATTGTTGTGTTGAGGGCTGAGGTGGACTGGGCTTGTAGAGCGGAGGTCAGCTGGGCTGAAGAGGTCACATGACTTTCTGTGGTCACATGGTCTTCATTAACAGTCACCATCTGACCCTGTTAAAAAGAATTGACCTCAAATCTAGTTATAGGGAATAAATACCTTGGTACATCTACCTGAACCGATCAAACAAGCAGTATGACTAGAAAGACTACAGACAAGCTGTAGAAAAAACTAGGTGGTATGACTAGAAAGACTACAGACAAGCTGTAGAATAACTAGTTGGTATGACTAGAAAGACTACAGACAAGCTGTAGAAAAACTAGGTGGTATGACTAGGAAGACTACAGACAAGCTGTAGAATAACTAGGTGGTATGACTTGAAAGACTACAGACAAGCTGTAGAAAAAACTAGGTGGTATGACTAGGAAGACTACAGACAAGCTGTAGAAAAAACTAGGTGGTATGACTAGAAAGACTACAGACAAGCTGTAGAAAAACTAGGTGGTATGACTAGGAAGACTACAGACAAGCTGTAGAATAACTAGGTGGTATGACTTGAAAGACTACAGACAAGCTGTAGAACAACTAGGTGGTATGACTAGGAAGACTACAGACAAGCTGTAGAAAAAAACTAGGTGGTATGACTAGAAAGACTACAGACAAGCTGTAGAAAAACTGGGTGGTCTATATACATTGTGGAATCAGTGCAATCAAGCAATACAAGGGTTGTTTTGGTATGATATGCTGTATGCCTATGTGAAAACAACCTGTTTTGATATATTTTCCCCTTTAACAAGTTATGGAAATCCATTTATAAGACAAAAAGAGTGTGATTTCAGGAACACACATAAGTTGGTTTACAGTCAACTTTTAACTCTTTTTGCAACTATTTTAAACAAAATTACAGCACATCAAACCAAATTAGCAAGGATGTTTAGCTTCAAGCTCTAACTTTGAGAAAGGAAGATACAAGGAAGAGAGGCCTCTGCTAGCAAGGAAGATCAATGGAAGCTAGCGATGAGATGCTCCAGGGGGGAGACAAGGGTGATCAGTGGCAAAATCAATTTTAACCCTAAGGGATAGCACTTTGGGTGTGGTCAAGAGAAATTCTTACCCCTAAGAGATTGCAAATTGGCAAATTGTATGTGGTCAAGGGATTTTTAACCCTAATAGAAAGCAGAATCAGAAAAAACTTTTAAACACCCCCTAAGGAATAGCAGTTGGTCAAATTTTATACCCCAAGAGATAACAGAAACACGAAAAATCCTTCAACAACCCCTAAGGCACAGTTGGTCGAAATATTTTATACCCTAAAAGATGGTACAATCACCCCCGTCTACTCTTCGGGAGAGTCCCCACCCCCTGGGAGATGCTTACCTGACTGTGGTCATAAACTACTGCTTCTTTGACGAGTGATGACAGATCAATGGTAGCCATAGCTCGGCGTTTAGCCGGTGGCTCCTTCCCCTCCTCATCAGCCTGCTTGGAATCCTCATCAGAACCAATAGATGCCGCAGCAGCGTTAAGCACAGCAGCCACTGCAGCTTGGCTCGCAAGGAGCTGCTCTGGGACTATGGAAACACCAAGAGTAGTATTGCTATAGAATCATTCCTGTGTTTACAGTTGCATAACTGATTCAAACATGTTCTTGCTAGGGCTGTAGCAGGGGGTGGGGCATTGGGGGCACAAACCCCCCCCCAAATATTTTCAAATATCATAAGAAAATGACCAGTAGGGGCGTGGCTGTGCCCCCTTTGTTTTATTAATGTTTCTGTATCGTGCCCCCCCCCCCCCAATTATTTGAGGATTGCTACGGCTATGTCTTTGAGTGGAAATGGTTTGTTGCTTCTTAATGATCACATAACTTAGGAAGGGCATGGACAAGAAATGCCTTGGTTAGCACTATAACAAGTTATATAAAATTCTCAAGCACCCATTCCAAGTGATCACGCTACTGTACCTATCAAACCAATGAAATTAAGTTTAAACAAACTTCTAAAGCAGAATGCAAATAAACCCTATATAATAATTTTCAAGGGCATCTAAAGCACATTTATTTTCACACCTCTTGTTCACCTTTCCTCCTCCAAAATTATGCTGTGTTTCAATACGCTTTTACAATTATTCATTTACTTTTATAACTTTATATCTATATCTGCTGTATACAGTACTTGGACACTCAGTGCATTTGATGCAGTTTAATACAAATCTGCTTTATGCGCACGCACCGTTTGTAGCGATTTTTCAATTCATGCACATTTTACATAGATAAACATTGATGTCAGTGAATGTTAGTTTAACTGAAGGGTGGACTAAGGGCAACGTTGGTCTACGAAACAGATTTGTATTAAACTGCATCAAATGCACTGAGTGTCCAAGTACTGTATAACAGCTCCTGTCGAGTTGAGCACTATTTTGGCTCCAGGTGAAAGCCTTCAACTGGAATATATCTGCTGTATATATATCTATGTTTTGCGAATCTATGTGTACTGTAAGTACTACCAACCAAGATAAGCAGTTGTGGGCGTGTACTAATAGAAACTTATTTATTCTGTGATAATGAACAATAAGTGGAACAATGAAGACCTCTACCAATGACCACATTATTGTAACTCTCACCTGATGGTCGGGTGGCAGCCGTAGTACCCACGCCTTTGGAAGCTATCCCAAGCAGCGCCCCCTCATCGGTGGTCGCAAGCCCTGAGTTTAGTACCGTCAGGATATTGTCCGACTGAGTGAGGTATTGTCCATGCTCGCCTGGGTGGGTTATGAGTACAGTCTGACCTCCCGCCCCAAGTGTTCCGAGGGTCCCGTGTGACAAGGTGTTGATTTGTGATGCAGGTAGTGCGGTCAGCGCGAAGGTGTTGGGTGTTTCGGAATCTTGTTGGCTTGAGAAAACGCTGTTTGACGTGACAACAATTACAACTTGTCCTGAAATCAATTTTACAGATTAAAATATAAGCTATGTATTGTATAAGTTAATCTATTTATTCTTATAAAATATAAGCTATGTACTGTAGATAAGTTTATCTATTTATTCTTATAAAATATAAGCTATTCTATTTAATATAAGCTTATCTATTTATTCTTATAAAATATAAGCTATGTACTGTATACGTTTATCTATTTATTCTTATAAAATATAAGCTATGTACTGTATAAGTTTATCTATTTATTCTTATACAATGGCACTTGTGTGAATCTCGAGCTCTGATTGGTCAAGGGTCTGTGTGTTTATGGAGGACACATGGGGGGAGGGGGTAGCTTTTAAAGCATTTACCATCTTTTCTCTACACGTATGCATTCCACTGGAGAGAGTCCCTGGGGAGGGACTCTGAAAATGCATTCCAATGAGGGGGTGACTTCTAAAGATTACAGTCTTTCGTATGAACATGCATACCAATGAGGGTGTATCTTCAAGCTTACCATCTTTCGTCTGTACATGCATTCCGTTGGAGGGTGTCACTAAGATCTGGTGCTCTCCTGTGTTGTGTGGATGGATCTTGTTCAGTTGCTGTTCTAGGTCTTCCTGCTCTGACTGTAAATGAATAAATGAAAAGCCATTTGGTTTCAACTCACAAATACCTCCTGGACAACTGGCGTTTCACAAACAATAATTATAGCAATGAATTGGTGACAGCCTTTATCTTTGACCGCCTTTATTGACTCCTGATTCACAAACAATAAATCCAATATTCAATTAAGGTTGATAATATGTGACCTTTGATGGATATTTTATTTTCATTTTTGGAATGGTTTAGTGTTCATTTGCAAACTTCCACTGATCAACAGAACCCGAATTCACTCATCAATAATGAATTTAGTATGAGGACTTCTGGAGGTTACCTGTTTTTGCTCCTCTTCAGAGATGCTGTCATCCAGGTGTTGCTGGATGCTGGCGATAGCGTGTACAGTAGCAAGACCCTGGGGGGTCTGTGTCACTTTCTCATGGTTCCTCCTTTTACGGGGTCTGTCTTTGTGTTGATTGGGAATCTGAAGGTTGGTCAGCTAATAAAAGTTACAACAAAAGTAAAAATTCATGTAATCATATTATAGCAGTGGTGAGGGGGTCATAACAGGGATGGTGAAGGCTTTCATGGTCTCATCATAACATAGCGGTGATAGGGGGTAGACATGGTGTTATCATAGCGGTGGTGAGGGGGTGTACATGGTGTCATCATCACATAGCTTTGATAGGGGGTAGAAATGGGGTTTTTATAGCGGTGGTGAGGGGGTGTACATGGTGTTATTATACCAGTGATGAGGGAGTGTACATGGTGTTATCATACCAAAGCGGTGATAGGGGGTAGACATGGTGTCATCATAGCGGTGGTGAGGGGGTGTACATGGTGTTATCATAGCGGTGCTGAGGGGGTGTACATGGTGTTATCATAGCGGTGGTGAGGGGTGTACATAGTGTTATCATATCATACCAGTGGTAAGGGGGGTGTACATGGTGTTATCATATCATACCAGTGGTAAGGGGGTGTACATGGTGTTATGAAATCATACCAGTGGTAAGGGGGGTGTACATGGTGTTATAAAATCATACCAGTGGTAAGGGGGTGTACATGGTGTTATGAAATCATACCAGTGGTAAGGGGGGCGTACATGGTGTTATCATACCATACCAGTGGTAAGGGGGTGTACATGGTGTTATGAAATCATACCAGTGGTAAGGGGGGCGTACATGGTGTTATCATATCATACCAGTGGTAAGGGGGGTGTACATGGTGTTCTCATACCATACCAGTGGTGAGGAGGTGTAGATGGTGTTATCATACCCTAGTGGTAACTAGGGGTCCTTACCGGTGGTAACTAGGGGTCCTTACCGGTGGTAACTAGGGGTCCTTACCGGTGGTAAGGCCATCAGAGTGCCTGATGGTGTTATCATACCCTAGTGGTAACTAGGGGTCCTTACCGGTGGTAACTAGGGGTCCTTACCGGTGGTAACTAGGGGTCCTTACCGGTGGTAACTAGGGGTCCTTACCGGTGGTAACTAGGGGTCCTCACCGGTGGTAAGGCCATCAGAGTGCCTGATGGTGTTATCATCCCTAGTGGTAACTAGGGGTCCTTACCGGTGGTAACTAGGGGTCCTTACCGGTGGTAACGCCATCAGAGTGCCTGATGGTGTTATCACACCCTAGTGGTAACTAGGTGTCCTTACCGGTGGTAACTAGGGGTCCTTACCGGTGGTAAGGCCATCAGAGTGCCTGATGGTGTTATCATACCCTAGTGGTAACTAGGGGTCCTTACCGGTGATAACTAGGGGTCCTTACAGGTAGTAACTAGGGGTCCTTACCGGTGGTAACGCCATCAGAGTGCCTGATGCCAGCGCCATTTGTGCCTGATGCATGTGGTTCTGGATGTCAATAATGGTTGGAAAGTACGCCTTGTTGTGTTTGGGCGGAGCTTCCTGGCCTGAGAACATCTCCTTCTCAACAAACTCCTTCAGTAGGTGCTTAATGGCGTAAAGACCCGTCACACCTCTTGCTACATACTCCTGGATCTTGGAGATAATCTGTTGGTTAAGACGCTGTCCTTGGTCTTCTAAGGTTGCCATGGGAACATCATCTGTGTCATGATACTCATGTGCGATAGGGAGAGGCAACTGGACATAAAACCTGCAAATTCAAAATTAAAGTGTCAATAAGACACAATTCTCAAGACATACACCCTCAGTTGCTAGGGGTGACGACACTGCTAAGAGTGACAAAACTGCAACCCTCTAGCATAGATACCCACCTCTCTTCTCCTCCCATCTCTACCCCTGCCAGTCGCAGAGTTGTCAAGGCCCTTTCCTGAGCTTGTCTAACATTCTTCCCTTCCAAGTTTGGGTCAATCCTGTATTCAGGGAATTTCCGCACTTTTTTGATGTATATCCTTGCAGGGCAGGTTGGCCTGTGAGGTTTTTTTAGTTGTCCACTCTCATCTTCGTATTCATTGGATTTCTTGGCGATACAGCCCTTTCTTCTTGGGCCGTACTGACACTCCATGACAGTTGCTCTACGACCTGAGACAGAACCATCAACAATCATAAAGGCTACCATCTGTTGTTCTAGCTAATGGACAGATTATTACTATCAAAAATCATAACCATGTTTGTTCTAGCTGATAGACAAATGATTACCATCGATGATACCAAAGGCAAACAGTGTTTCCTGGTTGATAGATAATAACCTTTAATAATCATAAGGTAATGATAAGTGAGAACCTACATGCTCTAACTTACATCAAGATAAGTACAATCAACACACCTAAAGGCAATTATAACTGGCTTCCTAGCTGTACTGGTTCCGGCCAGCAGTACTTGGTTATGTTGGTATATTGCTATGTAACCAATCCTTCCAGGATTTCCACCATTTTGTTTTCCTGCTAGGTTCACTGTATTACTCTCTTTGAATGTTCAGCCAATTCATACCTAGGTCTGTGTTGGAAGTTATTTACCTGGCAATCCTACCACTACCCTCACGTCAGTTAGGTGGTTAATAACCAAGTAAGGACACTGATCTACAATCCACAATAAAAGTAAGTGGGACACTTCCTATACGAACAACCGCCAACCCTCTCCCCCTGATTAATATTGGTTAGAGGCGATTTTTCAGCTCAAAACACAAGCAGTAGCAAGGTGATCATTTGCCCTCCAACATTGAGGAAGGGGGAGGGAAAGTGTCCCATTAGTTTTGTAACAGATTGTAGGTATGAATTGGCTTACCTACAAGGAGAGTTAAAAAGAGAACACAACCGGAAAACAAGATGGCTGTAGAGGCCCAAGGATGCCTGGTTACACAGGCCCGTACCCAGGAGGGGTGCAGGGGGTTTGAACGCACCCCCCCAAAACGGCCAAAAGTCAAATTTTGGTTCTCAATAGACATGCTATTTGAAGACAAAACTCAAAATCATAAGCTAGATTACTATGTAGCCAAATCCGACAATAAACGTTTCGTGGAGATACTGCAAAGGCATAAAATATCCCTCTTTGTTCTTTTGAAGGTGGTTAGATTTTTATCAGAGAACCCCCCCCCCCCCCCCTCAGAAAAATTAGGTCCACCTTTTCAGATTTTGCACCCCCATGGGTACGGGCCTGTTACCTGTTACATAGCATTCAACTAAAAAGCGCTGCCGGCAACTGGCGCTGATGCATCATGAGATAATAATAAGTGAGATTCTATGATTAACTAACAGAAATATGAGCACAAACAACACTTAAAGGCAATAAGAAAAGGAAACCTAGCAGAGGGTACCCCCCCCCCCCCCTCATGTGAGGGGGTAGCATTATTGGGTTACCTGTGTTAAGAAAGGGTATCCCATCATAAGGAACGTACTGTGATTTCCACATCAGCCTGATTGATGGCTTCGCAGATGACGGAGACTGTCTTGTTCCCCAACAGCTGTTAGTATGCTGCTTATGTAGTGTAAGAATCAAGTCTAGCTCCACCTCGTTCGTTACATATCCCCTGTAGGAGTCCCCTATTAGTTCACAGTCATGTAGACGACTCGCCCATGGGGGGAAATTTGCCGAGGTCTGCTCTAGTCCGTTGGAAGCTATTTGTAAGCCACCATCAATGCCAACTATAGTGTGCTGAGAAATAGTCACCGTATCTGAAGCCTGGGCGAGAGAGTCATCCCCTTCGAGAACCCCGCTTTCCTCGCCCTGTAACATATTTTGTTCCTCGAGTCCCGCGTCCATCGCCGACTCGGACATCACATTCACTTGAGTACTAACAGACATGCTTTCACGTAGAACATTAGAAGTTGCTATTTCCTCGCTTAAACTAACTGGAGCACTTGTAACAATACTTTGAGCGTGTTGCGATGTATGTGATCCGCTTTCTATGGTTGTAGTTGTAATAGTTTCATTGATATTTTCTTGCAAAATCGTCGAGTCGTCTACCCTTTGATCAATTACTATTTGTGCTGGTATTGTTGTTTCTTCAGCCAGTGAATCTGCCAAGGTCTCGGCCATTTCTAGGCCAGTGATTGTGTAAAGTTTGCTGTTTGCTTGTTCTTGGCAGAGTTTATGATGTTCCGGAGGTTTTCCCTGTGTTTACGCGCGAAAGCGAGACCAAATTCTCGGCTAAAAATAAAGCGATGTGTTCAGCCTCGCTCCCACAAACCAGCAAGAAAGCCTCGACCGCGAGCTACGCCACGACCGCAAGGCACCATGGGTATATAACGCGGGATCGCTAGGAGTTATGGGTATCATATGCGGGAAAACCACAGCTCAGGGTTTTTAGCATTGGTGACCTGCCTCTGCCATGTATCCAGGCGTCTCAAGTCAGTAAAAACAAGTGAAAAATATACTATAGGGCGCAATGAGCCATGGGAAGGTTTAGCGCTGTTGCAAAGGAATGTAGCGTTGCAGAATGGTCCTCGTTGCAGAAGTGTCTAACCAATCAGATTGTCTCTTGTATCTCCCATACCGTCCATCCAATCAAAGTGCCTTGTGATCGTGTCTTGTACCTGGTGGAGATCGTGCCAAGGGGAGATCGTTCATAGGGTCGTGTTGGAATTGTTAACTTTTTGAATCACTTTTTCAGCATTTACCCTTTATTCAAGGTAAGGATCTCCATTAATTATAATAATTTTTGGGTAGATGAAGTTCTGCTGAATATGTTCCTCTTAAAAATCTCTAAGCAAAACAGCGAAGACTATTGTAATACTTTTAAGTATTAATACTTAAAAGTATTAGCTCAACTGATGAAAAAAGCAAACTCCATCCAACCTTAAGTTATTAGCCCAACAAAGTCATGGAATAATGCATGTTTAATTATGTTACTTAAGACGATTTGTTAAGTTCAATCAGGCCCTGTTTTTAAAATTAAGTAAGGTTTTTACGCCGTTCCAAGGAATCCGACATCAAGCATCCAGTGACACTTTCAAAGTATTGATTTTGTTTCTCTGTTAAAATACATCCCTTTGTTAATATATTATCTGCAAGCACACCAATCTTATCAAGTGAGACTTTATGTTCTCTTAAGGGATAATGATATTTGGTTATCCTTACAGCTTTTCCCGATTAAAGTGGATTCCGATTTGTGTCATTTTGCCCTTGTAATCCACGTGTCGGTAGCCGTTTGTGGTGTCCGGAACTCATAGTGAACGAATAATAAGGAAATGCGAGAAAAAATATAGGAAGCGCCCTATATTAGCATTGTTTAGAATCTAAGTGTTAGTGATTTTTTTAATTTTTAAACGCATTCCTAGCTCTAGTGGAGCGGGATTTGAATGATGTTGAGCCATACTTGTGTTTAACGATCTCAAATAATCATTTTTGTATTATCTATAAGCTTATAAAGCGTTGAAATAGAGTTCTGTATTTGTATTCACTTCTTTTGGACTAAAATATTTCTTCGCTGACCCTATTTCTGAACAAAAGCCTTATTATGTATTGCTTTGTGTGCATAATATTTATGCACACGCTTTATGAGTTATGGATGGTTCATGTGCAAAATTACTTAAACAAAAGCCTTTAAACATAAGGGTCTGTTGTAATCATCTTTATCCATTACCAACAGTTTACCCTGCCATGCTAATTTTTTATATGCTTCCTTGGAACTTTACTAGCTTTCTAAAGGTTTACCACCTAATAACAAAAACAGGATCTGGTGAATGTTGGAATTTTGGAAATTCCAAATCAAGCATGAAAGCAAAATAGAATAATGTTAAAGAGTTTGTAAGATGCAAAAAACGATTTGTAAAAGGTGGTAAACAGTTTCAGAACATGTATATACAGTAACTTGTGTTTGAAGTCGTCATACAACATAAAGTAATTTAAAAAAGATTTGTCACTTATTGCAATCATAAACATACAGAAATAATATCACATACATTTTTCAATATTATGCTGGAAAAAGCTTATATTTAGTCACAGATGTGAGTCATGTGTCACACTCTGGTTCCAATACTGTATATGCATATAGCTGTGTAGGCTAAATGTCACTGTGACTTGGTTTGCACTTTATTTGGAAAGTATGTGTGTGTATAAAGCCCCATGTGCCAAGCAAAAAGCAAACATTTGGACTTAACCCATATGACTCCTAGACAACCTTGGTAGAGGTTTTCAAGCAATGGATAAGATTATAGAAAGGGTTCTAATGGGTTTTTGGAGAAGTAGGACATCAACATAGTTTTGAAACTTGAAAAAGTGACCCAGTTTTTAATTTTCTCACACAAGCTCAAAATACACTAAAATGTGATTTCATGTGTATATGGGACTAAATTAATAGGTCCCAGTTAGTCCCTTTTTGTTAGTTCAACTGTATGTTGGTCTGCACAACCCACATTGAGGCACTATGACGGTATTACACCACAAGAAAAAGTTGTTTAAAAAAAAACTAAACATGTTCTGTTTGACAGGCTGGAATGGCAGAAGAACCAGGAGACATACAAGGTAAAAGTCCAACCAAACATGCAAACATGTTGTGAACCACTGATGCATATGTAAAGGTAATACTGGGGCTTACTTTTGGTCGCCATGTCAAAGATTATACTAAAACATTTGTTGTCACCGGTTTTCAAGAATTTTGTTATCCTAAATAAAAAAAATCTCTTTTTTCACGCAAATTCATGAAATGTGAGCTTCAAAACATTGAGCAAAGTACACACTTTTGTTGTGTCCAGCAAACATCAAACTACTTTGACTGACAATTAAAAAAGTCTCAACATATGTAAATTTTTTGTCATTCACATCATCACCCAAGTTTCACTAGGATGTTTTTTGCTCTTTGGATTTCTTCAGTGTCTTTCACAACTAATGTATAACCTCTCCCAGGTCTTTATGGTGGCAGCAACCAATTATGTGCCATAGCAAGATTCAAACAATGACAACATGCAAGTGAGCACCATCGCCTGATCCAAGTGCCAACTGTGCCAGAATGTGAACTTTTATCGGATCTGTATCGTACAGTGAAAAAACGTTGTTTGAGAAGCTAATCATCCACCTTTCAACTGTGATGGCGAGTATTGAGATTGCAGATGTAACACATCATTTGATTGCGACCTCGACACAGCTTGAGATCGAATCAGTACAAATAGGGTGCAAGTGCATATAGTACAAATAAAATCCCCCAGCTTTCTGGTTTGTCTGAAGTTGATCGGCCAAACTGTGACTCGCTTAAGCTGGCAACAATGAATCAGGTGGTTCCTGATGATACCCCCTGGTGAACCAGGTTAATATCCCTACCATTTTCTGTTATTAAAAATGTAGAAAATGGATAGGGAGGGGACCAGTAACCTTGCGTTGTCTCTTTTTATGTTTTATTTTAAGACTCCACAACCATACGTAGTAAACTGTATGTTCGATCGGGTCTTATGGAGATAAATGACAGAGGGTCGTATGACAGCAGTGCCAGAGATATGCTTTAAATATGAATAGAATCTAGTGGCAAAGTTTAACTAGCGCAGATTTGTGTAGTAAATAAATACAGTTGTACTTTGAGTTGAAATGTCATTTGTTCTGTTCCTTGTTTAGTTCTTTATAAATTCAGTTTATAACCTTTAGTTGTCTTGTCAGTGTTTTTACTAGAAAACCTGTGGTAGCCCAGTCATAAAATGCATTTTTTTTTTTCGTTGTCTCCTGTTTGTGCAAAATACCCAAGAATATTTGCGCTATAATCAATACCTTCTGCATAAGCTGTGTCATGGCCGCCATCTTGGATTTTGCGAGTCCAGCTCTCAGATCCATGTATTTGTGCAGTTGAAGGCCGGATTCCAGATTTCATTACTGTATATATGTTGTGCAAAATCATCTCAAGCCAGATTGATTTCACTGTATTTACTCCCTACAACGCCTTAGAAATAGTAAAATAGGCGTAGTCATAGGAAATAATATGCCTAAATCAGAGATTCTCTTTCATTATAGGGCAAATGTTTCAATACACAATTCAACAAGGCCCTTAACCAGAGAGGGGCAGCACCGCCCACGAGAGCAAAAGGTCCACTTCTATGTATTTATGGATATGTTAGAAGGGAGTCCTATTTTATAAGCCTTTGGCTTCTCTGGACTTCCTTGCCTACTTAATTTTATGAATTGTAACTCTATAAAAAAATACTGCCAAAATAAAACTGTGAACTGTTCTGAGCCACAATAAAAACTCATAAAACAGCAAAACTAGTAATGAAGTGAACAAAGCTAAATCTAAATCATAATTCATAAAAGGTTCAATAATTTAGATACACCTTTGTGCAGATTTTTTTCATTTTTAAATATAGTCTCGGTCATTTTATCATTGTCTAATAAATGGAAATGGTCCTAAGTGCGGTTTTTTTTTTTCAATTTCAACGCTTATACATATATTTTCAAAATGCCTTGTTTTCCACCTGTGTGTGCTTTTCGCGGTTTACTTTACCGATTAACAACTATTATTTTTGCGCATTTGTTGCCCCCCCCCCCCGCCTCCCCTCTCTCTCTCTCTCCTCTCTCCCTCCCTTTATCTCTCTGACTACTGTTTAGTGTCTTTGTCTATTTGTTTGATGTGTGTTGCTTAAGAAAAACTGTAAAACGATTAGGTCCTACGGTAAAATAACATAATGTATGAATATTTTGTTTAGAAAGACGATAGTGATGCAGGATTTCAAGTTCAAAATTCTCAATTCTGTCTAACATATTCACATTTTGTTAATCAAGTATGCAAGAAAATTTCTATTGTTCTGCGACGGATCATAATTTCCCGTCCATAGGATTTTCTTTTTGTACTAACATACAGGAAGAACATACGCGGTTACAGGCATGTAGCCATAACTTTGAGCTTGGATTCGTTTACCCATTTAGATGACCATTTGCTCTTGGATATTTCGTCCAAGCTCGCAGTGGTACTTGTATATTTGTATATGAGCGGACATGCCGGTTGAGCCGGAGGGCTTCCAAATACTTTAACTAGATTTCTGGGGTGCATACCCCATAAACATTCTCGCGGTTCGTTTATTATGCTCGCAAAAAATGCAGGAGTTGAGGTCCCCAGGAGAAAAAATCCCTCTTAAAACAGTGCACATGAAATAGGGAACGATTAGGCCAAAAATATTTCATTTCTGGTCGCGATTTCTACCTCGAGAGCACGCGGGCGGGTGATTTTTATTTATTTTGTTTAATTTGTTTATTTATTTCTAATAATAAAATCTGAATTTCACGTGGAGAAAAATGATTCATTCAATCAGAGGCACTATTGCGACACCAGCCCTCTCTTCTAAGCCAACCCTCTCTGATAAACTAGCCCTCTCTAATAAGCCAGCCCTCTCTGATAAACTAGCCCTCTCTAATAAGCCAGCCCTTTCTGATAAGCCAAACCCCTCTAATAAGTCACCCATCCCGAATAAGCCACCCTTCTCTAATAAGCCACCCCTCTCTAATAAGCCACCCTTCTCTAATAAGCCACCCTCACTAATAAGCCACTCCTCACTAATAAGCCACCCCTCTCTAATAATAGTCACCCCTCTCTAATAAGCCACCCTTCTCTAGAGTCACCCCTCTCTAAAAGCCACCCCTCTCTAATAAGTCACCCCTCTCTAATAAGTCACCCCTCTCTAATAAGCAACCCTCTCTAATGAGCCACACCTCTCAAATAAGCCACCCCTCTCTAATAAGCCACCCCTCTCTAAAAGCCACTCCTCACTAATAGGTCAACCCTAATAAACCTCTAATAAAAGTCACCCCTCTCTAATAAGCCACCCTTCTCTAGAGTCACCCCTCTCTAATAAAAGTCACCCCTCTCTAAAAGCCACCCCTCTCCAATAAGTCACCCCTCTCTAATAAGTCACCCCTCTCTAATAAGTCAGCCCTCTTTAATAAGCCACCCCTCTCTGATGAGCCATCCCTCTCTAATAAGTCACCCCTATCTGATAAGCCACCCCTCTCTAATATGCCACCCCTCTCTAATAAGCCACCCCTCTCTAATAAGCAACCCCTCTCTAATAAGTCAGCCCTCTTTAATAAGCCACCCCTCTCTGATGAGCCATCCCTCTCTGATAAGTCACCCCTATCTGATAAGCCACCCCTCTCTAATATGCCACCCCTCTCTAATGAGCCACACCTCTCAAATAAGCCACCCCTCTCTAATAAGCCACCCCTCTCTAAAAGCCACTCCTCACTAATAGGTCAACCCTCTCTAATGAGCCAGCCCTCTCTGAAAAGCCACCCCTCTCTTATAAGTCACCCCTCTCTAATAAGCCACTATATTAATCACTATATTTCCCAAGTGATATGTTTGGAGTTGATATCCAATTTTACACGTGTAAAATTAGATACAATTGGATTGATTTTTTAAGGAATAATCAGAATACTTGGGCAGCCAAACGAAATGTCATATAAATGAGAAAAAGACCATTACGTTCCCAAGATTTTAAATAAAACGAGTCACAGTCACATTATAAACACATTATTTCTTTTGTAAACAATGTTTTTTTTTTAAATCAGCAAATCCCAAACTCATAAATATACAATTAGATGCAAATGTTCGAAATGAAATTAAGCGGGTCAAGGGGGGAGGGTTTGTTGTTTTTTGGATGGGCGGACATCAGCAAAAAAAAAAAAAAGACTGTAGCGGATCTATTAAAAATTATACTAAGATTACTAATCCTGGTATTTGACAACAAAATGACCGTGAATTGCACAATTGTTAAATTAGCTAGAAAAAGGGCGATACGTCCCGACTAATCGGATGATGCGGCGAAAAAGAAGCGATTTCCAGCGTATAAGTTATTCCAAAATTTCAAAATGTATTGGTGCAGATTTGTCAATTCATAGCTTCATCATCCTTTTTATCATCGTTTTCAAACTGTTCAGGCTTAGTGCAATAAAGCCGAAAATAAAGATAGCCGACATAGATGAGACGCCGCAGATGCTTTTTCTTAGTAAGCATTTTGTAACTTCCCTCGTCTTATCTATAACATAAGATATGACCTTTTAAAGATCTTCCAAGCCTTGTGCTCTGCTTGAACAGGTATTTCATAGTGAAATATTGCACTAGTGAAGATCTCGAAACTTGCTGACATTTGTTACGTTTGCTGACATTTGTTACATTTGCTGACATTTGTTACATTTGCTGACATTTGTTACATGAAAATAGACATAGCCATACTCCACACGCCATTGTCATTTTGGAACGAGTTTGTCTTTCCTGATCACACATCATATTACGCTGCCGAAATCTTTAAACGTGATTATAGTAGGGGGGGACTGGGGACTTTCAGTGAAACGAGTGGGGGGCGCGAATCGCCCCTCCGGGCCTCCCAGCCCCGTCTTAGGCCTGGGAGGGGCCCAGCGCCCCTCCGACCCCCCAGCCCCATTCCAGGCTGGGGACTTTCAGTGACACCGAAACGCGTTTTGCGTAGATTAATAATTGCTGGTTATTAATCTACGTCGGGACCACTACGCGTAGATGGATACTTAGCAGAAGTAAGTCTACGCAAAACACACTCCGCGTACATGAGTGATTAGCAGTGGTTAGCAATCATTAATCCGCTGTCTATCGACAGCAGCGAAGTACAAGAGGGGGTACAAGAGGGGGTACAAACAAATCCGCATCCCTTGCCACAATAACCACGCCTGGGCGGAGCTTCCGACTGAACCACCTGCGATCGCGAGCGTCCACGGCCTAGACTTCGAGGCTGAGAGGGAGCTTCGTTCGTTATGTCAGGAGAAGGCAGCGCTGTGCGCTACCAGTGCCGCCACAAAAACGCGAGAGGCAAAAGTGCGAGAGGTGCTCATTCGCTTTATAAACAGGGCGATCCCCAGAAGCACGAGGATCTGGCTGTGTGGGCGTGTTATAGTCACGCACGAAGGCAAACTGTACCGATCGGGACAGGACGGAGGAGCTATCGACAGGGCGTTTACAGACGAGACAGGATATGATCCTCAATGGCTCCCTGATGACCACCCAGCCTACCAAGAGTACACCGAAGCTACGCACTCGATGGGCGGTGCAATAGGGTATCGCTTCAAGAAGTGGACCCAAAGAGAGAACATCAGGCCAACGCTTCTTAAATACAGGGACGTCTGGCGAGCGGCGCAGGTTGAGCCCAAAGTGTGGAATAGCAAGGAAAACTTAGGGGCGCAGCCTCATGCGCACATCGACATGCGTGCGGCGTACCTAGGATGCGAGGACAGTGTCTTCGGCGGCGCCTCGGGCGCCATTGATTTGGTACGGAAACACGGCTTCCCTACGAACGTGTATCGTATCGCGGATGTTGTGGGACAGCCATTGAGCGAGGTTCTTCAACTAACCGGGGCCATTCAGCTGACCGAGTGGGAGTTCTCTGAGGCCTGCCACCCCTACACTTCCGGAAGGGTGGGACAGCACTTGGAGCAAAACGAGGGCTGGATCACCACGCCAGAGCTCAAGGATCTGTTAGACTCGGGTGACCTCGTCATGGCCACGGCGAGGGAGGTGTTGTATAGCGTCGGAAAAAAGGACTCCATCAAGTTCCCTCACTCCATCGCGTGCCGCCCCGGCGGCGAAGACTCGCAGTACCCTGAGGGTCGAGATCTCGCTGTCCGTTTCGTAGGCAAGTGCGCTCGCCATGGCGACGAGTCCTCGATCGTAGTCCGCGACCGTGAAGAAGCCGCGTATCTGACAAACCTCCTTGCGGGCACCGACCACTTACTTAACTTCGAGCATGCCGACGGGGCTCATCTGATCCAATACAAAGACGGTGTCCGGCGCTCGCAATGGTATCCATGGTATACCATATCAGGGCCTTCGTCTTGGCGTACACAAACATAGCGTTGCGACGCATGTTGAGGCGGATCCCTCGCGAAGACGTCCTCCGAGTGTGCACAGATGCCATATACGCAAAGGCGGTGCCCAGTGGTGTAAAGCTCGTGGAGCGAAATCCGAGGTATGGAGAGTGGCGCCACAAGAAGCCTGGGTACGAGTGGCGACCCGAAGCGGCTTTGGGTCCGAAGAAGTCGGGGAGCTTGGCTAGGGAGCCGAGCACTGCGCCGAGTCTGCCGTGCGATCTAGTGGCCGCAACCTCTGCAAAGACGTATCTAGCCGGCCAAGGAGGATCGGGGAAGACCGAGTGGGCGGTGAGCATGTTCCGTGGCCGCAACGTTGTGGTGCTCATCACCGAGAACGACCTCGCCCACGACCATCGCAACAACCCGCGCCTCGCGGTGAAGGCTCAAACCTACCACCACTACCTCTGCATACCAGCGGAGAAGCCGATAGAGGAGTGGAGACCTTCCGAGCTGGGGCACAAACTCGACCGTCTCGCAACAGTAATCATCATTGACGAGTGCTGTAAGGTACAGACTAAAGTGCTACGCGTCATCCCTTAGAGTTTAGGGACCACGCCCTTTCTCTGCCGCATAGGTGTCAAAACTTATATTGGCCACACGTAGGAAAGAATCCTGCTAGGGAGACCCCTATTCACCCCTCCCCCCCTTATGAGACAGGTTTGGCTTATTAGAGAGGGATGGCTCATCAGAGAGGGGTGGCTTATAAGAAATGGGTGGCTTATTAGAGAGGGATGGCTTATTAGAGAGGGTTGGCTTATTAGAGAGGGCTGCCATATTAGAGAGGGGTGGCTTTTAGAGAGGGCTGCCATATTAGAGAGGGGTGGCTTTTAGAGAGGGCTGGCTTATTGGAGATGGGTGATTTATTAGAGAGGGCTGGCTTATTAAAGGGGTGACTTGTTAGTGATGGCTTATTAGAGGGGTGACTTATTGGAGAGGACTGGCTTGTTTCATAAGATTGGCTTAATAGAGAGGGTGGCTTATTAAATAATGCACTCTATGCAGCCTAACAGAAGGTGCACACTGGTATGTAAATAATGTAATACTAGAAATTTTGCCAAGGGGTGGGTTAATAGAGTCGTGGCTTTCTAAAAAGGAATTGCTTATCAGAGGGGCAGCTTATTAGAGAGCTATGTTTTTTTAAAAGATGGCTTATTAAAGAGGGTTGGCAGAAAGAAAGGGCAGATCATTGAGAGGGGGGGGCATATTATAGAGGGGGGGATTAAAGGGCAGCATATTACAGTAGGGGAATGTTGATTTGGTTAGTGAACAGAGACAATGGAGTCATCACGGAAACATGTGATTTATTGAAATATTATGCAAATAAATAGTTACATAACTACAACAGAACATTAAAAGCTATGATGTGACAAAGGTTGCTTCAGTAATCAAATTTGGAAATCCATCATGCCTGCTGAATAGATGGACAAAGGTAGTATAAGTCAAGTGTAACATACAAGTGAAAATCTCCTAGAGCTTGAAATAAAACAATGTAAAACATGTGAATTCTTCATGATTTCGATGTTATTTGTGAACCAATAATCTGAAACTTAGGCTCACACTGTCTTTATATGTGTTTTTAATTCCAATGGCATAGTTGAATTCAAAACTGGACTATTTGCTTGGTGCCGCCTTAGAGCTAAAGATGACAAAATCTCTGGTTCAATTTTGTTAACCTTGGCACCTTTGACATTGAATAACAAAATTTGACACTGCCTGAAATAAATTAAAAGGGAATTCCTCTGCAGTATTTGTCAAGGGCAATAACCAACTGTGATGTGTGGACAACTGCAGTGCAATGACTTGGTCAGGATGAGATAATCAAGGTGGTGAAGCCCCTGTGACAAAGAAAAATCATTGTAACCTTGTATTACATATTACAATTGAGTCAAGAGAACATGTTGAAGATGTTAGAAATTCATCTTAAAAACACTATCTGGGCAAACGAGGAATAGCAATGTCAGATGAACGTATAAGAAGTAGCCAAAGACAAAGTTAAAAAAAACATGTTAAAAAAACTTTTACACTAAATGAAGACCCAGTTTCTGAAGCTGAGGCTAATTTATTTACTGTTAAAGGTGATTAAGTGCCATTGTTACTTAGATTACATAGAAATAACAAATTATTAATTACCCCATTAATGTACTTTTGCACAAATTTTTGGGAAAAACAGACCAAAAACAGAAACCTTCCCCCTATTTCAAGTCCCACACTATCAGTCAAGTTCAGCTACTGCTGATCAAGCAGTATGCCTTGAAGTTTCCAACAATGCACTGAGGTGTCTTTTCAGTCTGGGGATGGTGGCAGTCTGTTGCTGACAACAGTTTTGCTTGTAATTTGCTTAAAAATTACAACTTTTTTACATCAGGATAATAAAATTATAATTTATTTACATAAATAAAAAAATCAGCGAAATATAAAATACAAGTGCATAATGTCTCCAGAGTAACAAATCCCCCTGTTAACATAGTAGTAGATAGGTTGCTAAGCCAGCAATAAAAACATAAATACGCTCTATAGCAAGTTCTCTATAGCTAATTTGGCGTTTCAACAATAATCCAGGAAAACAATGAAAACAAAGTTGCAACTTAGGGAATACTAATCACTAAGTAGTAAGCACTTATTTCTAATTACACTCCCCACTAATTCTCTATTGCCTCGATCTCTATTGACTAATTCTCCCCACTCATTCTCAAATTCTCTATTGCCCCCTGAAACTTTAATTACTATGAGATTTAGGGGGTTCAAATAGAGGGTGCTGATTGGTTGAGGTGTCAGTGATTATTTTCTAATAGTTATTAGTATAAATATGAAATTTAATGGATTGTTTAAGCAAGGATTCGATATGGTGCAAAGGATTGGCAGGCACACAAACAGCATTTGCAGCATTTGGCAGTCATAGATAGCTATGGAAAAAGTCTAACATGACAACTGTTCAAAATCAAATACCAACTTTTTGGTGGTCAATGGTGATGACACGCCTGATAGAGAAGCATTCTAACGACTGTTGATTTCTTTTTATCTCATTAAAAATTTCAACCCAGGCTGAGTTTTCAGCACAGTCAGGGGGTCCAACCGGGTATTCCTAAAATGCTTGTAAAATTGCTTTTTCTATTATATGAGCGAGATTTCCAGCCTGGGCTGCTCACCTGTGCTAGGATTTTCACCCCAAGCTCCAGTAGTGGATGGAATATCTCCATGTAATCACATAAATAAAGAACACTCTTTTTTTATGAGGACCTTTTTTTTATATGAACGTCCAGCGTTTCACCAAATTTTAAGAACTGCTAAGAACATGCCGAGGTGCTGTGAATAGTTTTAGCTGTTCAAAAACGAATTTAGTACAGGCTGAAGCTAGCTACAATATGAAAAACATTTTCAGTCGCCTGGCCATACTAAAGCTTCAGCCAGGGTTGATATTCGTAATGTAAACAGACCCTTAGAAAAGGCAAATCTGAGGATATGCCAATTCACCGTATTGATTTTTATGAGGCAGAGAAAGATCAAATCAGGTTACTTAGGGGACTGTGTGATAATTGTAAGCTTATAGCTGCAATCTTACTGTACAACTTAGCCCAACTTAGATAGTGGAACTGATTGATTATCAATTGAAAGTTTTACTCGCATTGCGTTCACTTGTTTATCAGTAGTAGCCTTCAAATATATTTCCTATGAACTACTTGACCTGCTTAATTGTGGATATCTCCCCTAGCGAAGGACGGTACGAAAGTAAAGACTCGATTTTTCGTGGAGCGTGACTCACCTCTTAATGGCTTGTCTCCGTCTTAGGACGGACTCCAGTAAGGGAACATAACCTGGCTTTTGCTAAATCCTTTTCTCTTGGGTGTTTCTCTGCTTTATCAATTCCTCAGAAATCAGTTATATTATAAACAAACGACCGTTCTGCCATACCAAACTCGATCCCAGGGAAGAAGAGGGAAGATTGTTCTGCCACTCGATCCCAGTGTCACACGTGTGGTATTCTAACAAGGTCTATGATTGGACACATGTAGTCCTATCTGATTGGTTAGACACTTTCATCACAAGGGCAGTTCTGCAACGGTACAAAGGAACAAGGTAAGGGCCGTACTATTCCTGCGCGCTTAGCCCGGTCACGCAAGTAAGAGCCTGGGTACGAGGCATATTAGGGGCGTAGACATCAGGTAGCGTGCTAGCCGGCTCTCATTCTGGGTTATTCCGAAATGTTTTGTTTTTAAATATTGGGAGTTTTGTGGCGCACGCATAGGTCATGTGCTTGGGGGCGGAGTTGTTCCCTGCTAGCAGAGGCCTCTTTTCTCTGTATTTCGCTGGGCTGGAGTTAGCGATGAAAAGATACCTCTGCCATGGGTCGCAAGTTCGTTTGATCAAACCGCCGTCCACGATCGTGGACGAGATCCAGAGCGCATGCTCCGTTCATTAATTACTGGCCACTATTTGAGCCCACAATGACTAGCGCATGCATAAAACGTATATCCGCTGCGGGATAATAAGCCCGCATTCGAAACGGCGACCTCCGTAGAAATATCACGCGACAAATCATAAAAGAAGCCATTCAATGCCTTATCTTCATTCAGAATTTTCTCTCTTTTGACTAACGAGTCAATCTTCCGTTTACAGGTTTTGCATATTCTTCTGGGAATAGCTGATCTAAGTTTACCAAAAAGTTTTGTAACATTTTCTTCGAATCCAACTAGGCGATATTTACATTGAAGAAACTCGCCTGCCCAGATGTCTTAAAATTAATCCCACAAACAAGACAAAACTCGTCTTTGCTGCGTTTGTTGTTCAATCTTTTTAGTGACGTTTTAGGTGATTGAAATTGAACAGTTTTTTTCTTTTTTCGGAGAGGAGAACTAACCGGAGTTTGATTCATGATTTCCGAATAAACCCACGCAAAGTATATTAGCATATTGACAGCTTTCGCGCGATGGTACGGGTTTTGGCACGTCGGTCGCTTATTAACGCTAACGCATGCGCAACAGAGACAGTTTCGACCCATGGCAGAGGTATCTTTTCCTCGCGAACTCCAGCCCAGCGAAATACAGAGAAAAGAGGCCTCTGCTAGCAGGGAAGCGGAGTTGCAAATGTTCGATAACAAAACTTTTCTGAAGAGCCGGCTAGCAGCAGACTAGTTACTTATATGTCGGGCATCACAAACACGATATCACAGGCTTATGGTGAGGTAAACCCTTTTCTTGTCGGGCACCAAGACATATACGATGTCGTAGTGATTTTGAAGTGGGTGTTCGAGATATTACATAACATACAGTTTTCTTCGTTCGCCAAAGCAGTGTTGGTTGCTAAGTCACGATACACCACCGTCGGCTTCCATTCAGTGATTTATCTTGTTAAAAAAAAAAAAAGAATTATGTAAAGGTGGTCGAGTGCAATACATAGGGACTAGAATTTTTTTTTTGTTACTTTTCTTTATGCTGGGTGAGTAATTAAACTCGAAGTGTGATACTCCAAAGTGTAATCAACAATAAAACCGAAAGAGAATGGCTATGCCATGCTGACGAGTCCTAATAAGGACGAAACAGCTGTCCATGGTTGTCGAACTGCACGGGTAATAGACTGTGCTAGCGTCCCGTCTTGGCCCGACTGGTGCCAATGTGTGTATGCTAGTGTGCTTTTAAAGTCCAATTAATGAAATTAGGGAAGGTTAATTTATTATCCCGAGAGAGGGGGGGGGGGGGGGGGGGGGAGGGGGCGGATTTTGATTAAAGTAAGGGATTAAATTAGTTGCCCCCCCCCCCCCCCTTCAGGAGAAACAAAATTTTCCATGCTCCCCTCCCTCGCCCCCCTTGAGTTATCAAGAAATTTAGCCAAAAATTGTCGTTTTTCCAAGACGCGATCACTTCCATATAAGGAAACTAATATATTCTTTATTTGGGAAACCTGCACGATTCTTGTCATTTTTAGGGCTGCCTTACCGCAGGTGCTTTGCAAACTTTGTGAATTGTATTCAGAAGAGAAAACCAGTAACTGTGAATGGAAAAAGCCTCGGAAAAGAAACTAAAATTCCTCGGTACCAGAGCCCTAAAACGACAACGGTTTCTTCATATCCCCATATTTTCGGTGCCCCCCTCCCCCCCTCGAAAACCGAAGAATAGAAAGAAGGAGCAAAGGAAGTAACGGCAATACAATGTCAAAGGAACGCGATCAAGACACATTAGCTGCAAAGCTGCACAGAAAGTGGAGGAAAAGGAATTGGTTTATAACATTAATTCAGAAAAAGTGAAGGCACTCAATTTCTCAAAGATGCTATTAACTCCAGGTTACAACCTGATAATTGTTGATGCTAAGGATGACGTATTTTCTCCTTGCAAGAAAAGTGCAGCACAAGAAAAGAGAAAAGGAAGAGAGCGAGGAAGACAGCGAATCAGATATGAGCGAGGATTTTGATGAGCGCTTATAGCAATAAAACGTTTTGTTTATATTTTAGATACGGAACATGCACTTGAGCGGAAACCATAAGAGATGTATTTAGGGTGTATATAGGTTTGCATTGCATAGATAAAACGTGCTTAATACGTATCCTGGACTACTGGATTGTGCATGCCAAATAACTGCACCAGAATCGGGACAAGTTAAACCAGTCTGATTTGACACTTCGTCAAATTACATGGTAGACATATAAAACAGCCAAAGGAATCAGTGACCCCCCCCCCCCCCCCCTTTTTAAAATCCAAACACTTTCGACGCCATATCAAAGTGTAATACTCTAAAGTGTAGTTCAAATCTCCTTGCGCAGGGCTTTCTTCGTGCACTTGTTATCTTTGCTCGGATACAGAAATCTCTGCGAGGGAGGGTATATATGCCTCTACTTCTATTGAAAGTTACCCCAAACTGAAAAAATACCTCAATCAAAAAAATACCTCAATCAGAAAAATACCTAAAAAAATACCTCAATCAATCATGATATGTTTCATGCCTCTTCGTCGGAGTAAATGATTATTATGAAAAATAATATCAACTGAGTCTGTGCTGGTGGCTTATCTAAATAACTGGGCCTATACAAATACATCAATTAATCACTCATTGTTCGCGTAATTGCGCGGACGTGCGTCGGGCCGATATCTCGAGGCCAAGTGAGGGAAGTTCATATACCGCTTACAAAAAAAATAGGCCATAGCACTTTCTGTCTCGGAATTTGGACTCTTACTTGGAACATGGCAACAACAGCATACAACTGGGTCACAAAAGAGATTATCGCAATGAAAAATAGCCCGGAACCCATTATCTTTTAGAGCCCTAGACAAACAAAGCCTTGACTTAATAACTTTTACATTCCTTGGGGTCCGGTATCTCTTCACTTTACTCCACAGTTTCCGGATTTTCTATTTGTTTTTAACTAATTCACCGCAAAACGACGATATGAAAATCTCAACACACTGTACTATGTTAATTTTTGTATTGTTTCTATTGAAACCAAAGTCAGCGTGATATTTTGAAGCTGGGCGTCTTTGCTTTCTGAGGCAGAGAGAGAGAGAGAGAGAAACATCGAGAATTATGTGTTCGTGTATCATGTCAACACATTGTGTCGCACGATAGCCAGGTACTAATATTCTAATCGCAATTCCACATTTAAATCCTAGTCGCCTTTAATTCTTAAGAGTTTCGCTCCCTCTAATCACATTGTTTTGGATTCTTTTTAACGCGCTAAATAGCAGGAAACTAGACGCTTTTGTGTTTAGAATCGTATTGTCTCATGAGCCAATCGGAAGGCTTATCATTATCACGTGGATTAGTGAGCGATACTGAAATTGTGAGCGATACATTGAAAATGGCGTCGAAGTGACATGAACTTTATGGATAGAACTTGAATTAACCTAAGAATAACGCAGTATTGAAGACTTTTGGCCTAAGGAGACTACTGCAAGGTAAACCAAAAGTTATTCCTTTTCTCGGTGTAGTTGTTCCGCTTTGCATTCTTGAGTAGGGCCACTGATGTTCGGCGAGGATTCCTGTGTGTACTATCATGAATGCTTCTTTGCATATTTATATTTGTAGACCACCTAACTTAACTAATCTCTTTTGCTGTTGTTTTGACAGTTAAGGGCCATAAAAATCACAGCGAATGATTGCATATAAAAGCGTGCACACCAAATTTAAATTCAAACAGCCTCTTTGTATGTTTTCCGTTTTGTTGATCGAAAGTCAAATCGTTAACCGAATTTATGTTTGGGACGACAGTGATTTAAGTAAAACCTGAATAAATGTTGTCGCGTTGTAAACAAACTCAGATTCAAATAAGATCGGTTTTGAAGCGTTTTCTAATGCTCTTGTCAGTGTTTTATCCACACTAGGTTAGTGGATTTTAGGTTAGATTATGTCGCCTTCCTGAGTGCCGAAGATTGCAATTCTTAGGATGCCTAATTTCTGTGTCACGAAGCGTACATTTTTTCACCAATTTACGGCTGAATCGCACCAAAGTGTCGATGTTTTTATACTACAGTCGAACAGGGATAATTAAATTTTATTTAACCCTAATCCGAACGATAAAAAACGGTCAACAATCTAGTTCAATCTACATCTTTGTGATATTATTTTCGCGTTTTTTAATCCAAATGCTCGCATAAGAAATTCAGGATAACTTAAACAAATTTTATTACTTTTCAACGTGTAAGTGTCTCATCATGAAGTGTGAAAAAAATATTATTAGAGCCTCTAAATTTACTTTCCCAGTAGTTTAGTATTGAGTCTGTATGGTGTGTATTAAATTAAAATTGCCATTATTTTTATTGAATAGTTTGCTGGGTTCTATAATCCGTCAATGATTCCCTCTATTAACAATAATATTCTATGGGCTATTATTTCGAAGCAGTTTTATATTATACTTACTTTTTTACTTTAAATTTTATTTTCACTTTAATGAATTCCTTGATTATTTGAGCTACTTAAGGTTGAACTACCTTATAGAATAATTTTAGTAAACTGTTCCAATATCGTGTTATTGAGATCAATTCTTTCATGGTTATGTATTCCGGACCAGTATCAGTTTTATGAGTAGCAGTTTTATGATTTCATTTTGTTATAAATTTCATATCAGTTTCAACAATGCTTAAACCAGTCATTCGTTGGCATTTTGTTCGTCAAGTTTGTCAAATTAATCAAAAGAATTAAAATAAAATGTGCATTTTTAATGGTTAGGAAATAAATACTGTCCATTTTTTTTCAAAATCTCATTTTATCTATCTGCTCAAATAAAACATAACAGCAGTAAATTATTGAATTGTTTATTAGGAATAGTTCTATTTAACAGACTCAAAATCTTTTTTTCTATGGTACAAAATCGAAAATGAATTCATATATATCATCTCCAATAGTCACAATCAGGACAAACTAAAGAGGATTCTAGAAAATTTCATCTCTAAAATTGCCCTCATCTTTTGTGTTTTTGTGAATGCATGTTATGAGAAATTGTATGTTCACTGTATGCATTTGGTATTAGTAAAGCAGATATTCGCCGGCCGATCCAGACTTTAAAAATCAACTAAAATATGAATGGAGTGGAAAATAACAGAGATTTTATCAGAAACTTACCAACCCCTGGATCTACCCATAATCAATTTGCTAGAATTAATCTCAGCTCTACACCAATCTATGTATCACGAAATATGCTGTCATGTTTCATGGCCCTATGATAGATTAAATGAATGACACTCAGCAGCCAAGGGAAAATTGTGATAGAGACATGCATTCATGCACAATATTTAGTGTCTAACCAGTAGTTGCCTTCGCCAATTTTTCCTCTTTATTAAGACTTCCCTAAAGAAACATAAAGTTGACTCTTGTTATGAAGAGAGCCCAAGAGTGCGACCTGATATAATTCTCAACTCATTAGACTGCTGTATCATTCCATGATCTTGACAGGCTACTTTCATACTGCCCTGATTATGGAGGAAGTGTAAAAGTAGGACTTGATGGTGGTGATCATGAATGGTGAGGTCAAGGCAGGACACAATGGTCATCTTGAGGATAGAAATTATGAAGTGGAAGTCTGTGTCAAGTTTCCTGAGGGAGTACTAAAGGTATTATTGCTAATATTTTTTTCAATTTGAGAAATAATGAATTTGCTTTTATTACACATTTTTCCCAATGTATTTGTCAACTGAATGTCTCATCTTTGAAGCTATCATTAAATATATTTCCAGTGATATTAAAGTGGTACTAAATGACTGCTTTGCCTTTAGAAACTGTTCTTGTTTGATGACCAAGAAAGAATATGGCTTGCCAAGCTACAAGTCATTAGTGAGCTAGCTAAGGTTAGTCTAAATTGTTTTTATCCAAATTTTTGCTGCTAATTTTCATCAATACATACTTTTACTATATTTGCCAACAGAAAAAAAAACAATATAATGTTAAAATATCATTTGTTTTTTTTATTATCTATTGTAGGGTGTTAAAGATGCATTGAATTATGGATTTTATGAGCCTCCTTGCAATGGTAGATCTGGCAAATTTCTCGATGAGGAGCGGACATTCAGGGAGTACCCTCAGCGTGTGAAACCTGCACAGCTAGAGGTATGGTTAGGAATATACTTTCTCCCTGTAAGAGGAAGCTCTGTCCTCTTCCATGTTAACAGGCTACCTCACATTTCACCTTAAGTGCAAAAAATGGGTAAATGTCTAAGTTAGATATGCTACTTAGATCAAGTTTTAATAGCTAGCACCATTGATCTCACACTAATGGTAAACTGATCTTTGTATAGTTCAAGTACAAGCGGAGAGTGTACAAGTCCTTGCAATATGATGCAAAGGCTCTTCAGAAAGTTCACACAAAGGTAATCTAGCCACCCACTCACTTTTCATTACAAGCTTTCCAACTTTTCTCTCTGTATGACTTTTTACTCCCCTCTGTATGACTACTAAACAAACTTTATCAGAACATCAGCCAAAGTCAGCTTTCCAGTTGGCTTTTGCTAGAGCACATTTACATTTCTTTTTTTACAATATATAGGGTAACCTCAAGAAGTTGTTGGATGCAGTTTCCTTGGGCTCAATCCCCCAAGTGACCAAACTGACAGACAAGGGCCTGGATCCTAACTTTCAGGAGGACAAAACTGGAGGTTGGTCGAGTCTGGGGGGAGGGGGGGATCCTGGTTATGTGCCTGCAGTTTTAGTATCAACATTATTGGGAATTTGTCTACAGAGACCCCTTAAAGCCGCATTGTCACCAGTTTACTTCCAGTCAATTGCCTAACAATATTCAATGATTTTTAACGGAAAACGCGAAAAATATTTCAAAATATTGAAAGCAGTGTGTCTATTGGAATTTTTTTTGAGGATGTGATTGATAATTTAGAGGGGATGGCCTGTTAAATATCTCGAATTCTAATAGATTCTTTTGTCTTTTAATTGTTGAGGTTTCCTTCGGCCCTCTGGAAGTAAACTGGTGACAATGCAGCTTTAATCCATAAAAGGATAGCCCCCCCCCTGATCAGATGTACTAACTGTCCATATTGTGTGTACAGAGACCCCCCTGACTATTGCAGCAATGGGGGATCAAGGCATGGACCTGATCATGTCGCTTGTAAATGGTGGCGCGCACCTTGACTACCGGGCGGGGGACGGGCTGACCTCCGTGCACAAGGCGGCCATCAAAGGCAAGGTCAACTCACTCAAGGTCGGTCGACATGTCAAGATCACCCCATTCATTCCTTGAGTTTGCTTTCACATTTTCTTTATTAGCATTCGCTATAATTCCATATGTAATTGGAATTCACTATAATTGTAAAGCTGATGTCCACTTAATATTTATTTTTAATAGACTTTGTTGGACCTTGGAGCCTCGCCAAATTACCGTGACGGGAAGGTAAGGAAAACTGGCATTACCCTATAGCACATCAAGATAGCCATTGCTTTTCTTGCATTCTCTTGCTCGGTTCTTGAAAATTATAATACAGTACACGCAAGGTTTATCTATGTACTAAAATAGTATTTTTTGTTTCTTTTCCTTGTCTTAGAACTTGACCGCCCTGTATTACACAGTACTCTACGGGGCTGACCCATACTGCTGTGAAATCCTGCTGAATGACCAGGCGGAGATGGGTGTGATGGACCATCAAGGCATGCAGGAAATACACCATGTGAGTAATGCAATGTCACACAACGCTTGTCAAGGCGTGCAGGAAATACACCATGTGAGTAATGCAATGTCACACAACGCTTGTCAAGGCGTGCAGGAAATACACCATGTGAGTAATGCAATGACACACAACGCTTGTCAAGGCATGCAGGAAATACACCATGTGAGTAATGCAATGTCACACAACGCTTGTCAAGGCGTGCAGGAAATACACCATGAGAGTAATGCAATGTCACACAACGCTTGTCAAGGCGTGCAGGAAATACACCATGTGAGTAATGCAATGTCACACAACGCTTGTCAAGGCATGCAGGAAATACACCATGTGAGTAATGCAATGACACACAACGCTTGTCAAGGCATGCAGGAAATACACCATGTGAGTAATGCAATGACACACAACGCTTGTCAAGGCATGCAGGAAATACACCATGTGAGTAATGCAATGTCACACAACGCTTGTCAAGGCATGCAGGAAATACACCATGTGAGTAATGCAATGTCACACAACGCTTGTCAAGGCATGCAGGAAATACACCATGTAAGTAATGCAATGTCACACAACGCTTGTCAAGGCATGCAGGAAATACACCATGTGAGTAATACAATGTCACACAATGCTTGTCAAGGCGTGCAGGAAATACACCATGTGAGTAATGCAATGTCACACAACGCTTGTCAAGGCGTGCAGGAAATACACCATGTGAGTAATGCAATGTAACACAAGGCTTGTCAAGGCATGCAGGAAATACACCATTTAAGTAATGCAATGTCACACAACGCTTGTCAAGGCGTGCAGGATATACACCATGTAATTAATGCAATGTCACACAACGCTTGTCAAGGCATGCAGGAAATACACCATGTGAGTAATGCAATGTAACACAAGGCTTGTCAAGGCATGCAGGAAATACACCATTTAAGTAATGCAATGTCACACAACGCTTGTCAAGGCGTGCAGGATATACACCATGTAATTAATGCAATGTCACACAACGCTTGTCAAGGCATGCAGGAAATACACCATGTGAGTAATGCAATGACACACAACGCTTGTCACGGCATGCAGGAAATACACCATGTGAGTAATGCAATGTAACACAAGGCTTGTCAAGGCATGCAGGAAATACACCATTTAAGTAATGCAATGTAACACAACGCTTGTCAAGGCATGCAGGAAATACACCATTTAAGTAATGCAATGTCACACAACGCTTGTCAAGGCGTGCAGGATATACACCATGTAATTAATGCAATGTCACGCAACCTTGTCAATGCTTGCAGGAAATACACCATTTAAGTAATGCAATGTCACACAACGCTTGTCAAGGCGTGCAGGAAATACACCATTTAAGCAATGCAATGTCACACAACGCTTATCGAGGCATGCAGGAAATTCACCATTTAAGTAATGCAATGTCACACAACACTTGTAAAGGTATGCACGAAATATACAATTTTAGTAATGCAATGTCATGCAATACTTATCAAAGTATGCAGGAAATACACCATGTGAGAACTTCATGTTGTTGTAACACAATGTCATGCAACACCTATCAAAGTATGCAGGAAACATTCCATGTGAGTAACACAACATCACACAACACTTGTCAAGGCATGTAGAAAATAAACCATGTGAGTCGACAAAATATCACACAACAACATCATTGGCCACAGTTCATACACCAATTTATGACCCCTAGAATCACACACCAACTAGACCTCATAAAAATGCTTTTTTATTGCAAGGCGTGCAAGAATGGCAGAGTGCAGCATCTGGAGCATCTACTGTACTACGGTGCAGATATCAATGTAACCAACGCCTCAGGGAATACACCCCTCCACATAGCAGCCTGCAACAACCAGGTAAGGCCTTGGATTGGGTGGTAAGGCGCCAGTACTCGCTTTATTGACTTTGTTCCTTTTCCAGGAGGACTGTGCGCATGTATTGCTGTTTCGCGGCGCTAGAAGAGACATATTGAACTACGCCAATCAATCGGCGTACAACATGGCGGCCATGGGAGGGAACAATGATCTTGCAGAGTACATCCGAAACTACCATGACGGTCAGATAGGTAAGTCACGTGTACATCCATAACTGCCTTGGTGGTCGTATAGGTGAGTCACGTGTTCATCTTATACTGCCTTGATTGACAGATAGGAAAGTCACGTGATCACCCGTGACCACCATGATGATCAGATAGGTAAGTCACGTGTGCATCCACAACTACCACGATGCACAGATAGGTATATCACGTGTACATCAGCAACTACCACGATGCACAGATAGGTATATCACGTGTATATCAGCAACTATCACGATGCACAGATAGGTTTGAGATTAGAAACAAGATGAATTACAGCTGTCGCGCAGGTCATGATGTCTCATAGCCGTAGCAGGCCTCGAATTATTGGGGGGGGGGGGGGGGCACGATAGAGAAACATTAAGAAAACAATGGGAGGCACAGCCATGTGTCTACGCTAAAATATAAGAACACGTATTTTCTAGAAAGTAAATATAAGAATTATAATATTTTCACACGAAAACGAGAGTGTGTTTGTTTTGATGACAAACCTTGAATCCGCGCGAACGGGGCGAGCATAGTGATAGAGAGCATAATGATTTCTTGTATCAAACCGCAGGCCTTTTTCCATTGCAGTCAAAATCTCCAGTAAACCGACCTACAGCACCCGACGTCGGAAAACGCTCGTAAGACCCCGAGCGAACTCGCTATTCGATCGGGCGCCTTCGGACAGCCAATTGTCCATTCGTAGCGGGTCGTCGGGCTCTTCCACGCACAGTATTCCTAGTATCATTGGCGACACGATCTCATTAGCCGACCAAGAACCGAGCGGGGAAGGTAGGGTCCAGCGTAGCGCTTCTATTGACTCTACAGCGTCCGACTCTTCGTACGACTCCGGGTCTGGGCCCGAACTCTCTCCGAATGAGCATCGATCGCATGCTAAAGCGATACGGTCGCGAAGTCGAGGTACGGACGTATACGATGGGCGTTCGGCGCCGCCGGTGAAAATGATATCTGGCGGCGCAACGATGCGTAAGCGACTGTACGCGAGTATGCCTGGCAAGAGATTCATCGCAGTCAAGGAGTACAAGCCGAATATGGGCGGCGAACTGGCGCTTAACAAGGGTGACATTGTAGAAGGTAAATCAATCAATTACTTGTATTTGTATATACATATATATACACAAGCGGAAGCCTTATAAGTAGCTTGTGAAGTCACCCTACTTATGTTCATATATAAAGGTAGAACACGAAGGTTTGGTTCAGTAAAATTACAATGATATAGAAAGTGATACAAAGAAAATGACAATATAATAAAACTACACTAAACTAAAACTAAACTAGGCTGTCTTGCCGTGGGGGTCCTCATCTCGCCTGATGTTGTCAGCGGAATTTCAGGAATTGATATTTTTTTTATTAAAATATGACAATTTATAAAAGTTATCAACCCAAGAAGTGCTGCGTGTGTTTGTCTGAAATACTATAAATAGGTAAATATGGGCGGCGAACTCGCGCGTGTTCTTGTGAATTTTATATCAGTTGTAAACTACATTTGTTTTTTCGGAATACTTTCAAATTACAATACAATACAATAATACAATACAACTAACTATATGTTTTATAAAAATCGGTATTTGTTTTACTTCGCTTACGCCTACGGGACCCCCCCCCCCCTACCTCCCCCCGCTCTATATTTGTTGACTGTCGATTGGGAATTTCGTTTTAAGACCATATCTATGAATCGCCCCTTTTTTTTGGCTCTCTCCCATTACTTGGCATTGCGCTGGCTGTAAAATGAGATGTGACGGTGGAAGGGTAATTTAATTTTTCCCGCTGCTTATTCATAATTGATAGCTTGTAATAGTTTTCTGATGGTACTGTATTCACAAGATGACAGCCAGATATCACCCCAGAACATATACTCAATTTTCCTGAAACGCTAAGGAAATACTTGCAGGAGTTTACGCATGGCTAGACCGTCATGTAAGTTTTTGTTGTTTTATTTGAATAAGAAACTTGTTGAATAAAACTTTTACAAGATGCCATGCCATGCCAGATAGTATTATACTCAATCTTGAAATGCTAATACTTGCAAGAAATGTCGCACTTGTTTGCAGCTTATCAGTCACACCTTACTGTAGTTATTATTTACATTCTAAATTTGAAGACAAATTATTTGAAGAAATTTAAAAATAATCATAACAAAGCTGTCTACGTTATTTACCAATTAAGATCTGTTGTTTAATCGTAATAGCTTTCCCAAATCAGCCGATGGGAATGGATGCTTTCTCGCATTTGGTACTCTTCTAGGATGACAAAATGATAGAGACTGTGATTCACCTCCCACAGAGCGCCTCTGAAACTCCGTGACACGTCGGGTATTTCGAAGATTAACATCACACTTCCCTTATACATGTTACCTTGACAACTCACTGACACAGGAGCGGCACAAAGCGATTCCACAACTTTGCGTGACCAAAGAACAACAGGAGCGGCACAAAACGACTCCATAACTTTGCGTTTTTTTGCGTGACACATTACGTTCGGTGTTACTCTTGCGTGACACGTTTTTTAAAACGTTTTTTACTTAAAAGTTGCAAGAGCGGTGCAAAGCGACTTCATAACATTTCGTGACCACTGGATTTGTCTCGCTCGTATTGTGTTTCGTTTGCGTGACTCTACAGTGCGCCTTTCAAGAGCTGCGATTTAGCGGGTGTGATGGATCATCGAAACTTTCACGGTTCAAGCCATTCCAGGGTTTGTTAGCTGCTTGCTTATCCAGACCTCCAACTGTCTGTTTCCACATTTGCGTGTGAAAATGACGGCCCGCTCAAGTGAGACGATCAAACATCATCACAACGCACAGCTTGGAATCGCCTCTTCAGAGCGATGAAGGATCTATGGAAAAGAGAAACAACACGAAATCACTAGATAGCAAATCCCGAGGAGACCTGAGCCCATCCAAGTCAAAGGCATCTCACAGACGAAGCGCGAGTTTCCGCGTAAAGAAATCGAGGCGTCCACAATCGGACTTAAGTGAATCTCGAGATGATGGTTTCTTGTGGATCAGGAGAGAATTATATTCGGGCGACTCGGTCGAGTCATGGAAACAGGACGGTCAGTGGACTTCATACGAGTGCTTTCATCGCACTTTCTTCTTCCTTGTTATTATTTTCGCTTCCTTTAAAAGCTATCCCATTGAGCGTGGCTTTCCGATCTCATTTCTAACCAATCTCCTTCATATACCCTGACTGACTTTCCAAACGTCGTGCAACCTTATATGTTGTATTAGGTTCCTCGTGTGACTTTGCAAATATAAATTTACTTACTCTCTCGACCTAATTTCACTCAAGGTTTAACGACTTTTTGTACCTTTAAAATAAATATTCTGTAAAGTTTCCTAAACCTTATTAGTTTGACATAAATTAACGACAGCTGCTTTCGATTTATTTTATGACCAATTTGCTCTGTGCCGAATGATGCTGTTTGTTCCTAACCTATTCTACTCTCTTGTCTTGTTGACATTTCCACTCAATATTCGGTTATCGGTGTCGTTATTTAAGAGGGCAATAATCGCAATTAATGCGATTGTCTGGACGCGATTATGTGTGTGCTGAATACGCTCAGCTTCAGTCCATATTGCTGTTTAAACAATCAAATATCGCTGATGAATTGGGTTTAGCGGTGTTTCCGGTGATAGACAAACTCTTCATCTCTCCCTCGGTAATTGCTGTAAGTTTGTACTTGCTTGAACTCTTTTATTCGATGTAGTAAGTTACTATAAAGCTAACCAAATTCTAAGTGAGTTTTCACACAAAACGAGTGTCGGAAAAATATTTGTTTATTGTTTAATGTGCCCTGTATTATCACGTCGTCTCACTTAATACAGACTCTTCTTTTTCTCGCGATATTTGCCGCAGCTGTGACCATGTTTCCCTCATATCCGGTTTAGTAGATTGTTAATAAATACCAACTTAACAAAATTTATTTGAGTTAATGAACAAACGATGAGTGTCGGAAGAAGATTTTGTTTATTGTTTAAAGAGTCCTGCAGTTTCGTGTCACCAGATGAGTCATGTCACGTTAGAGTCTCGCATGGAAGGTCATTTGCCGAGGTTCTAGTGGTTTCTACATCGAGAATCAGTTAGCAGTAGGTAGATTATTCGTGATGTATTAACATGCATTTATCACAAAACGCACCTTTTCCCGCAAGACGCAAACTAGAAATTTAATAAATTTTGATAAAGATGCTTCAGTATTGTAGAAACAACAAAGTGCAGTTCGCTCTTCCTACTGTTTCATGTTTGGCGCGCTTGTATTACAAGCAACGATCGTATATGTCAATCACGTGACCAGCCATAGTAATGTGACGTCACTAGCCTACAAATTACAAAAAAAACTATTTTTTTGTATTAAAAAAATTCCGTTTTAAGAAGTGAATGACATTTACTAAAATTTCCAATGTGAGGCGCCTTTGCGTGACAAGTAACCCATTGTAGGTGCTTTTGCGTGACATGTAACTGTAGATGTTTGCTGTGTGACAAGTTAAGACTGTTGGTGCCCTTTTGTGACATGTAAGGACTGGAAATGGCCATACGAGCCGTAAAATTACAGGCTTCCCTTATCTCACACAATGGAACAAAATGAAATGTTTAGTATTTGTATATCGCATACCAACACATTATGTGTTTTCCAATATTTATTAATAATAATAACAAATGTGTGGCTGACAAAGGCACTTTAAGTTAGTGTGAAGCATTATCACTGAAAATGTTACCAAGGGCCATCATCCCCAGCGGTTGTTTCATCCCTTTCCAATACACGATAATACAGGTTTCAAAAAGGGGACCTCTGGCTTATCGTCTTTATCTGAGAAGATGTGGAATTCACAGCCCCCAAAGTAGAGAGCTCGTTTTTATCTCTGACTTGAAAAGCAAAACCTGTGTCACTGAACTATTGTGGCACTCTTAAATTCTCCATTTTAGTGATACATGCTATGTTTCTTTTCAGTGTTGTATGTCGGTGAGAAAGGATTCTGGGAAGGGCGTGTTGACGGCAGGAATGGTTGGTTCCCGCACACCTGTGTTGAGGAGGTGAAATCAGGTACATACAGGATCCTTGATATCATGACTTCTTATGGCACAACACCTACATACGTAACATCCTATGTGTCATTCTACGCTGTGAAACTTTTTTAAAATAGATACAGTCGAACCTCTATTAAGCGGTCACCCTCGGGCCTAAGCTTAGTGACCGCTTAATAGAGGTGACCGCTCAATAGAGGTCAAATTTACAGTAAACATAAGGGGGAAAATTTGGGACTTTGGTAAATGACCGTTGAATAGAGGGTGACCGCTCAATAGAGGGCCGCTTAATAGAGGTTCGACTGTACCTGTGTAACATTAATTCTATGAAGCCTCTAATAGACAAAAACCTCCTTTTTTATTGCAGAAAAACCAAGGCGTCACACGTTATTCAACCGACCCTCTTCTATTACTTCAATCTACGCCAAGAGGTCAGTGCTTTGTGATACTAGTTATTTATATCTGGTGTATTCTCTATAATGATGCCCCATTAACACATACTGCAGGCTTTGATAACACATCTCCCTAGAGTTATCAAATAATCTAGGCTCTGTGTGATATATTCTCTACAACAGCTTGTCTATGGTCACACACATCCCCCTAGAGTCATCATTTAATGTATCTCTGTGTGGTATATTATCTATAGCGATGTGGTGTCAATAAATCCTATTGTCTATGGTCACACACATCCCCCTAGAGTCATCATGTAATGTATCTCTGTGTGGTATATTATCTATAGCGATGTGGTGTCAATAAATCCTATTGTCTATGGTCACACACATCCCCCTAAAGTCATCATTTAATGTATCTCTGTGTGGTATATTATCTATAGCGATGTGGTGTCAATAAATCCTATTGTCTATGGTCACACACATCCCCCTAGAGTCATCATGTAATGTATCTCTGTGTGGTATATTATCTATAGCGATGTGGTGTCAATAAATCCTATTGTCTATGGTCACACACATCCCCCTAAAGTCATCATTTAATGTATCTCTGTGTGGTATATTATCTATAGCGATGTGGTGTCAATAAATCCTATTGTCTATGGTCACACACATCCCCCTAAAGTCATCATTTAATGTATCTCTGTGTGGTATGTTATCTATAGCGATGTGGTGTCAATAAATCCTATTGTCTATGGTCACACACATCCCCCTAGAGTCATCATTTAATGTATCTCTGTGTGGTATATTATCTATAGCGATGTGGTGTCAATAAATCCTATTGTCTATGGTCACACACATCCCCCTAAAGTCATCATTTAATGTATCTCTGTGTGGTATATTATCTATAGCGATGTGGTGTCAATAAATCCTATTGTCTATGGTCACACACATCCCCCTAGAGTCATCATGTAATGTATCTCTGTGTGGTATATTATCTATAGCGATGTGGTGTCAATAAATCCTATTGTCTATGGTCACACACATCCCCCTAGAGTCATCATGTAATGTATCTCTGTGTGATATATTCTCTACAACAGCTTGTCTATGGTCACACACATTCCCCTAGAGTCATCATGTAATGTATCTCTGTGTGGTATATTATCTATAGCGATGTGGTGTCAATAAATCCTATTGTCTATGGTCACACACATCCCCCTAGAGTCATCATGTAATGTATCTCTGTGTGGCATATTATCTATAGCGATGTGGTGTCAATAAATCCTATTGTCTATGGTCACACACATCCCCCTAAAGTCATCATGTAATGTGTATCTGTGTGGTATATCTATAGCGATGGGCCGTCAATAGATGCTGGTCATATGCCGCCTCCTAGAGTTGTAACACTATACCGAGGCAATCAGGGAGGATTTGGATTCCAGATGAGAGGTGCCAACTGTAAGTTGTTGACAATCAGAATTTAGTAGAAACGTGATGACAGTGATTAACGCAATGACAGTGTACACATACCATGGAAAGCAATTTGCGTGAATTTGCAATTGGTGCGAAATGAAAACATCCTACAGCGAATGCCCTCTGACAGTGATTGGTATGATGATTGGCAAAAATGAAACAAAATTTTTAGTCATGTATACCGCAAATCGACATGGCGAGGCATGTTCACATGCAACTGGCTTTACTGGTCAATCGACATGGTGAGGCATGTTCACATGCAACTGGCTTTACTGGTCACTGTATAAGTACAGTCTGCTCCGTACAGTTTGCAATCATGAGTGCGAGTTAGCGTATAACCACTGTCGCTGAAGATTGGTATAATAATTGGCAAAATGAAACAAAATGTCTAGTAATGTATACCGCAAATCGACATGGCGAGGCATGTTCACATAACTGGCTTTACTGGTCACTGTATAAGTACAGTCTGCTCCGTACAGTTTGCAATCATGAGTGCGAGTTAGCGTATAACCACTGTCGCTGAAGATTGGTATAATAATTGGCAAAATGAAACAAAATGTCTAGTCATGTATACCGCAAATCGACATGGTGAGGCAAGTTCACATGCAACTGGCTTTACTGGTCACTGTATAAGTACAGTCTGCTCCGTACAGTTTGCAATCATGAGTGCGAGTTAGCGTATAACCACTGTCGCTGAAGATTGGTATAATAATTGGCAAAATGAAACAAAATGTCTAGTAATGTATACCGCAAATCGACATGGCGAGGCAAGTTTAATTGCACTTGACATGCAACTGGCTTTACTGGTCACTGTATAAATACAGTCTGCTCCGTACAGTTTACAATCATGAGTGTGAGCTGGTGTGTAACCACTGCCACTGAAGATCGTACCCAATAACGTGCGGTGAGAAAGGACCTCTTCATTCCAAAAGACGAGGTATTCACAGTCCCCAATGCACAAAGTTCCCACCTTGGTCCTCTTGCTTGACGGTGACGAAGCCCTTATCCCTAAGCTATCCTGCCAATTATTAAGCTAATGGTACCTATTTATCTGTTGTAGCTCAAACCCCAAGACTAGATTTCCAGCCCACGCTTGAGTTCCCCGCCTTACAGTACATCGGGGAAGTTGAACGCGGAGGGGAGGCCGACAGGAAGGGCGTCAAGTGCAAGGACTTTATTCTCGAGGTAAACTGTTACTAAAGAGAAGATATAGATGACTGAAAAGAGGTCAAGGGGGGACTTTATTCTCGAGGTAAACTGTTACTAAAGAGAAGATATAGATGACTGAAAAGAGGTCAAGGAGGGGCCTTTATTCTCGAGGTAAACTGTCACTAAAGAGAAGATATAGATGACTGAAAAGAGGTCAAGGGGGGACTTTATTCTCGAGGTAAACTGTCACTAAAGAGAAGATATAGATGACTGAAAAGAGGTCAAGGGGGGACTTTATTCTCGAGGTAAACTGTCACTAAAGAGAAGATATAGATGACTGAAAAGAGGTCAAGGGGGGACTTTATTCTCGAGGTAAACTGTCACTAAAGAGAAGATATAGATGAATGAAAAGACATCAAGGGGGGACTTTATTCTCGAGGTCAACTGTCACTAAAGAGAAGATATAGATGACTGAAAAGACGTCAAGGGGGGACTTTATTCTTGAGGTAAACTGTCACTAAAGAGAAGATATAGATGACTGAAAAGACGTCGAGGGGGGACTTTATTCTCGAGGTAAACTGTCACTAAAGAGAAGATATAGATGACTGAAAAGAGGTCAAGGGGGGACTTTATTCTGAAGGCCTATCCTTGCACTGTCAATAAAGGGAAAATATAGATGACTGAAAAGACGTCAAGGGGGGACTTTTTTCTCGAGGTAAACCCTTAAACTGTCACTAAAGAGAAGATATAGATGACTGAAAAGACGTCAAGGGGGGACTTTATTCTCGAGGTAAACCCTTAAACTGTCACTTAAGGGAAGATATAGATGACTGAAAAGAGGTCAAGGAGGGACTTTATTCTGAAGGCCAATCCTTGCACTGTCAATAAAAGGAAGATATAGATGACTGAAAAGACGTCAAGGGGGGACTTTTTTCTCGAGGTAAACCCTTAAACTGTCACTTAAGGGAAGATATAGATGACTGAGAAGACGTCAAGGGGGGAATTTATTCTGAAGGCCAACCCTTGCACTGTCAATAAAGGGAAGATATAGATGACTGAAAAGAGGTCAAGGGGGGAGTAATAAACACTATCAAACGCAAGACTTTTAGATAAACTAAAGTATATTACATGGGGCTGGAACACCCCAACTGGGGTTGGAGCTAGTGGGTCCACTAAGCTAAGGTAGAGTAAAGTAATAAATTGTTTTATTAAAATCCATATGAGCAAGGCGTCATCAGTAAACCTATCAGCCAATTGAACTCCGCTAATCAACAGGTGGAAGGGGAGGACGTTACCACGGCAACGCATACCCACGTGGTGGAGCTGATCAGGAGAAGCGGGACATCGGTCACCCTGAAGATTATGACGGTCCCCCCCGCAGTCAACGGTCTACCGTACGATGATGCCCTTTCTTGCGGTTCATTACGACTACCAGGTATATACATGCTTATACAGGCCTGGCTACCAGGTATTACATGCTTATACAGGCCTGGCTACCAGGTATTACATGCTTATACAGGCCTGGCTATCATTTAATCATGTTTTCAGACGTACCGTTTAACGCCAATCGTACCTTGAGCCACCCACAAAACACGACACTCAATTGGCTTCCACGGGATGTTTAAAAGAATTGAAACATGTTTATCAAACATTCCTGTTGAACGTACAGGTTTTGCCGTTTAGCCAGCCATCAAACAATACTACGCGTGCTTCGTACTTTTATTCAGCCAGAGTTCCCATGGCGCAACTTTTGACCTCTCCTTTATTTATTACGGAAAAAGTGCGTGTGCGTGTGCTTGTGGTCATGCCAACGCGAGAGTTCGTTTTCAATGTTTGACCAACATGTTTGAAAGCTTGGCCAGGCTTATGACTGTTAACTATGTAGCATAAACTACGTTGGGTATCGTTACATGTCTACAGAATACCTGAAAGTGTAGAAAGATAATGCGATTATTTTATTTATCGTCTTTATTAAAAAAAAAGGTGTATATAGTTGGCTACATACCGAGAATGAGCAATGTCTGATATAACTCTTACTTGACAGGGAAAAAGCCACCTCCACTACCGGCACGTGACCCGTCCACCACGCTCACACTTGGACGCTTGCGCACTAACAGCCGCCCGTCACTCTTCGGTACGTTATGAACATGTCAATCACCCATCTGTCAATCACCCATATGCCAATGCGCCATCTGTCAATCACACACTTGTTAATCACACACATGTCAATCAACCAGATTTCAATCGCGCATGTGAAAATCTTATCATGATTAATCTCCAATGTTTGTTTAAATGGATAATTTTCGTCTTAATTCTTGCTGTAGATACGGGTCTGAACCATGATGAGCCCGCCAACTTGGGTGTGGACAGCGTTATAACTGTAACGAAAGACTCGCCCTGGCATACGCTCCAACGTCGCAAATCAAGCAACGCACGCGCTGCTGCACAATTCAAATTCAACGGGAAAACCAAGGCCAGTCGCACGCCGCCGAATCAACCTATTGAGCGATCTCACTCCATGCAAAATATCCCCATAGCGCCAAATACTGAACCAATCAGGAGGCGTCCCGTGAGCACGGCTGTCCCGTATAAAATCCCGCAGGTTCCCGATCACAAAATCCATTTGTCGCGCTCTATGTCCGAGGATCCTGGCAAGCTCTCCGTGAGAACGCAGCTTAGCAGTCACTCCACCCCAGACATGGCAATTCAACCGCCTCCAGCACCGGACTACATACCTTTGCGGGATTACGACGTCTTAGACAACGATACCATCTTAGCGGCCACGCCTGGAAGCAGAGCCCCTTTTGTTGAGAGGCGTGGGTCCAAGCAAGATATCCCTATTATCGCGACGCCTTGTACGAGTGCGCCATATGCGGAAAGGCCTATTTCTCGGCAGGATGTTCCTAATCTCGCCATGCCTGGTACGCCTGGTCGTAGGGACTCCTATGTTGAGACATCCATGTCCAGTCGTGATGCTCCCATTATCGCAACGCCCATAGAGGTAACAAACAACGAGGAGACAAGGTCGCGAGACGATGGCTCCTCCGCTAGTGACAGGCGTCACAGCCTGGACTCTAGTAGACCCGTTTCGCTCTCATCCGCCCTGCAACAAGCTGTAGCGGCAAGAACCAAGCGAATGGACAAGAGGCTGACCCAGTGCTCTGATGAGTTCGATCAGCGCACGCGTAAGGCCAGTGCACCTGCCAAGATTACGGCAAGGACTCGGGCAATGGACAAGGTACGCTCGGATATCATGGCGAAGCTGAACGATGATAATTTGCATGAGGGCAGCCTGAACAGTGGTAACGAGCATAGTACGCAAGTGCGAAATACTACTCAAGCTAAACCTCCCCAGCCCCCTCCCGTACCTAGTGTCCAGGCCCCTCCTGCTCCCCCACCAGCCCCGCCAACCATGGGCTTGAAACGCAACCAGCAACCCGAAAAACCTGTCAAGCAACAGGAAAAACTGGTTAAAAAGAATAATATTCCCATGACTCCTGTACTGTCGGGCCTTATCACCACTGACGCGTTGAACGCCAAACGGGGGAAACTCAAGTCTGTGGATAGCCAACCTGCGCGCGCATCGAAGCCTAGTATACAGCCCTTGGGCAAGCTGGGTGGACATAGCAACAAGACAACGCCGACATTCGGCTCCCAGCACTCGGATATGCTCGCTAAGGCTGTGGCTGCGCGCGCGGCCAGACTCGCCGCGGAGGCTGAGCATCCCGACTCCCCCTCCTCATGGGACGACGAGCCCAATGATTCAACCAATATCCCCATCAACCGACCAGCCAATGATTCACCCAATATCCCCATCAACCGACCAGCCAATGATTCACCCAATATCCCCATCAACCGACCAGCCAATGATTCACCCAATATCCCAATCAACCGACCAGCCAATGATTCACCCAATATCCCAATCAATCGACCAGCCCAAGACAGCAAGCCGGCACGGAAACCACCGCCCCCGGTGCCGCCCAAAAAGAAAAGCCCTTCCCCGAGACATAAGCCTATATTTATCCGAACAGAATCTGATTCTTCTCCTCGAAAGTCATTATTTCCTCCTACGTCAATCGATAACTCGCCGGAGCGCTTAGAGCCCGGTGTGAATACAGAAGAAGATCGTACCATGATGTTGTTTGATGACATGATCCGTCGAGAAGTTGAGAGCGAGAACTGGAGCTTGAATTCGTGGAACAGTAGCGACTCTAATTCTGCTATGGAAGTTGTTACTCCCCCTGTATCCTTCCAGGGGAGTAGTGACGAAAATGGGGTACTTAAGTCAAGCGGGGGGAGTCACACTCGACCTTGGTACGAGTACAGCTCTGGCTCCCCGTCTGAGGAGAGCTTAAATGCAAGCACCGAGCGTATCCGAACTGGGTTCTCCCTAGAAGATGTACGGGGGAGGGGTGGAATTGAGGAGGTTGAAACTGAACCCCCTAGCCCCAACAAGCACCAGGAAAATTCTGTGAATGTAAATCCTAGCTCGCCTTTACGTACCAATAAATTCTCGACACTTGGGAATGCAACAGAAGGCGTCAATACGGATGGAAATACGGGTAATAGGCCCAATTTAGCGCCCCTTATTACTTCCTCGTCTGCAGGAAGGAGGCAGGAACAAGCGACACTCGACACACATTCTGTTATCACTTCCTCGCCTGCAGGGAGCGCGCAGGACACACCAGGCGACGTGGACGAGCTTGTGGAGAGAACTATCACAACGTCGACAGGACTCAAAATCAAACTCATGCTGAAAAAGGATAGGTCAGGGGGGTCTTCCCCTGTGAGCCCACGGTCACCGTCACCGTGTGAGCCACGCTTGCCTTTGGAGTCGCGCTCTCCATTTGAGTCAAACTCTTCCTTCCAGTCACGCTCGACCACTGAGTCACGCTCATCCGCCGAGTCACGGTTGCCTGCTGAGTCACGCTTGCCGGCTGAGTCACGCTTGCCTTATGAGTCACACTCCCCTTATGAGTCCCGTTATCCGACAGAACCCTCCTCAGCCTACCCTATTACGGTCATCAAGACTCTCCCTGCACCACCTAAGGTATCTGCCAAACCCGCCACTGCACCCAAGCCAGCGGGTATTCTTGCGAAACCGTTTAAACCTGTTGTAACACCACCCAGCTTCGACTCGTACCTTGATCACGTCGCCGAAAGGGGAGTAGATGCGGACGAGGAATTTGACCTCCCTCCTCCTCCTGACGAGTTCAACGATGATTCCCGCTTTCTTGAGATCCCATCCCCTAGCCTGCCCCCACCGCCCGAGTTTCTACAGGAGGACGAGATTTCACATGATCACTTGAGCAGTGAGTTAATACCACCGCCGCCACTACCGGAACTCGACCAGGTATGTTACGTGTTCTATCTGCCGTTCGCGACGACAGTCTTTAGAGAGCTCAAGCAAGTCAACACGAACTGCATCAAAAACGGCGCGCGCGCTCACGAATTGCTGAAAAACGGCGTTGACGTCCGTGACAGGAAATCTCGAACGGCATTTTCCCTATTTTTACATTCTACGCGCGCCGCGCGCCGTTTTTGATGCCGTTCGTGTTGACTTTAGCTCTCTTTTGTCTCTGATACTCGTATTTACACGCTGTAGTGATAGGGGGTGTAAGGCTTATTGTTCTCAACTTTTTCTTCTGGATCCAGGGGCTATATCTTACCTGACTGCGAAATGTGGCCATTAGTCTCGTACGCAGGCATTCTCACCTCTGTCACGCGAGGCTGGAGTCAGAACGACTGCTTAGGAGAGTATGGCTCCAGGTGCTAAATCTGAATGTTAGGGGGTCTATGGGAAGAATCTGAATGTTAGGGGGTCTATGGGCAAAATCTATACAAGGAGGGTGTATGGGCTGAATATTAATGTAATGGGGGTCTATGGGCTAAATCTAAATGTAAGGAGGGTGTATGGGCTGAATATTAATGTAAGGGGGGTGTATGGGCTTTATATAAATGTAAGGGGGGTCTATGGGCTAAATATGAATGTAAGGAGGGTGTATGGGTTAAACCTAAATGTAAGGAGGGTGTATGGGCTAAATATGGATGTAAGGAGCGTCCATGGGCTAAATATAAATGTAAGGAGGGTGTATGGGCTGAATATAAATGTAATAATAATAATAATAATAATAATAATATATGTTTATTTCTACACCATTGCAGCTATCATGGCTGAATTACAAGTGAGAGGTCGTCACACAGAAACTAACAATAGCGCACAGTCACAAAACCTCTAAACCTACAAGTTTTAGCTTGCGGTCCTATTATTTTCTCATTTCCTGATCTCAAATTATATCCATGTTGGACAGTTGTCATGTTATTAACCACAGATTTTAAGGGTTCAACAGTTTTAGCTCTTGCCAAGGGGGGTCTATCGGCTAAATCTAAATTTAAGGAGGGTCTATGGGCTAAATCTAGATGTAAGGAGGGTCTATGGGCTAAATCTAGATGTAAGGAGGGTCTATGGGCTAAATCTAAATATATAAGGAGAGCCTAGGTGCTAAATAGAAATGTAGAGGGGGGTTCAGCGGCTAAATCTAAATGTAAGGAGAGCCTAGGTGCTAAATAGAAATGTAGAGGGGCGGTCAGCGGCTAAATCTAAATGTAAGAAAGAGGAGTCTAGGGGCTAAATAGAAATGTAGGGGATGTTCATGGAGCAACTCTAAATGTGATAACCTATTGATGCTAATTTATTGTTATACTTTCATGAGCGTTGTTATTGTTATTACCTGAGATCTTCCCGGTACTTAAAACCTGTGTCCCTCTCTTCTAGAATAAAGTCATTAGTGCGCCTACTGCCTTCAAATCTTCCCCTAAACGGTGAGTCAATCGCGTCAATCTGTTGTTCATGATTATTCCAACAGAATATCAAGCACTTTCCTTGTTCATTATTGTTTCTCATGGAGCGCAAAGCATTGTATTGAATACCATGTTCATTTTAGTTTTCACGGAGCGAAAAGTATTGTATTGAATGCCTCGTTTATTGTTTTCCATTTGAATGCCTTGTTTATTATTACTTCGACGGAGCACAAAGCATTGTATTGAATGCCCAGTTCATGATTGTTTCCACAGAGCGCAAAATTGAATGCCTTGTTCATTATTGTTTCCAGGGAACACTTCCTGGTCAAGCCTCTGACGGAGTGGTCATGTGACGATGTCTGCTCGTGGCTTGAGTCCCTGGGCTTCCACCAATACGTAGAAACATTCCGTGAAAACGACATACAAGGTTGCCACTTACCAGAACTCAGCAAAGCCGAGATGAAAGAGCTTGGAGTCAAGAGTCTCGGCCACAGGATGACCATGGAAAATTCAGTGGCTAAACTTACCCACCCTCTAGAATCCAACTGCTAACCACAGGGTGACCATGGTGAACTCAGTGGCTAAACTTACCCACCCTCTAGAATCCAACTGCTAACCACAGGGTGACCATGGTGAACTCAGTGGCTAAACTTACCCACCCTCTAGAATCCAACTGCTAACCACAGGGTGACCATGGTGAACTCAGTGGCTAAACTTACCCACCCTCTAGAATCCAACTGCTAACCACAGGGTGACCATGGTGAACTCAGTGGCTAAACTAACCCACCCTCTAGAATCGAATTGCTAACCACAGGGTGACCATGGTGAACTCAGTGGCTAAACTTACCCACCCTCTAGAATCCAACTGCTAACCACAGGGTGACCATGGTGAACTCAGTGGCTAAACTTACCCACCCTCTAGAATCGAATTGCTAACCACAGGGGGACCATGGTGAACTCAGTGGCTAAACTTACCCACTTTCTAGAATCCAACTGCTAACCACAGGGTGACCATGGTGAACTCAGTGTCTAAACTAACTCACCCTCTAGAATCGAATTGCTAACCACAGGGGGACCATGGTGAACTCAGTGGCTAAACTTACCCACCCTCTAGAATCAAGCTGCTAACCACAGGGTGACCATGGTGAACTCAGTGGCTAAACTAACCCACCCTCTAGAATCGAACTGCTAACCACAGGGTGACCATGGTGAACTCAGTGGCTAAACTTACCCACCCTCTAGAATCGAATTGCTAACCACAGGGGGACCATGGTGAACTCAGTGGCTAATCTCACCCACCCACTGAAATCAAGCTATTGCAAAAAACATAGTCACCACAGGATGACCAACGAATCTAAAAACACAGCCTTGTTATGTCACGTGTTTACATAAAAATCAAGACGAGATAAAAAGGGAAGAGCCAAGTTAATATAGAGTTTATTAAGATGGTAAGGCTACTCTTAACGAGTAAATAGAGACTTTTGTATTGTAAATAAGCATAGATTTATCTTTGATTGAATAAGCAACTATTTTTCTACGATTAAACAATTAATTTGAGTCAGTTTGAGTGTTCATTACACTGGGTACCAGAGGCTAGCTTGTTTACTGACTTGCCTGTCTTGGCTGTGTGTAGCTAACAGGCGAAGCGACCCCTTTCTCATAGCCAAGACCGGTGTAGTTGGCGGTGTTTATAGTTATAGTTGACGGTGAGGGACCGACCATTTGATATCTGACGGGAAGGGTAAGGGACGGGCCATTTTATACCTGACAGGGAGGGTAAGGGACCGACTATTTGATACCTGACGGAGAGGGTAAGGGACGGGCCATTTTATATCTGATGGGGAGGGTAAGGGACCGACTATTTGATACCTGACAGGGAGGGTAAGGGACCGACTATTTGATATCTGACGGGGAGGGTAAGGGACCGACCATTTGATATCTGACGGGGAGGGTAAGGGACGGGCCATTTTATATCTGACGGGGAGGGTAAGGGACCGACTATTTGATACCTGACAGGGAGGGTAAGGGACCGACCATTTGATATCTGACGGGGAGGGTAAGGGACCGACCATTTGATATCTGACGGGGAGAGTAAGGGACCGACTATTTGATATCTGACGGGGAGGGTAAGGGACCGACCATTTGATATCTGACGGGAAGGGTAAGGGGCCGACCATTTTATATCTGACGGGGAGGGTAAGAGACCGACCATTTGATATCTGATGGGGAGGGTAAGGGACCAACCATTTGATATCTGACGGAGAGGGTAAGGGATGGGCCATTCGATATCTGACGGAGAGGGTAAGGGATGGGCCATTTTATATCTGACGTGGAGGGTAAGGGACCGTCCATTTGATAGCTGACAGGGAGGGTAATGGACCGACCATGCATTTGATATCTGACAGGGAGGGTAAGGGGCTGACCATTTGATATCTGATGGGTAGGGTAAGGGACCAACCATTTGATATATGACAGGGAGGGAAGGGACCAACCATTGAAATCTGACGGGGAGGGTAAGGGACCGACCGTTTGATATCTGACGGTGGGAGGGACCGACCATTTGATAGCTGACATGGAGGGTATGAACCGATCATATGATATCTGACAACGAGGGTAAGGGACCTACCATCATGCTCGATTGTTTTCTTGAATGCGTGCCTTTTAGCCAAGGATTGCTTGCTCTAGTTTTCCTCAGATATTTCAACTAGCTCAATATTCCTTTGTGGTCCTTATCTGTGACTTACCATCAGAAATCACGAGCCTTTTTGAGTGGCAAACTTCAACCCCAAGTAAACACAGATAATGCCAGAAAGTGTCAACTGATCTTGCCGCTGAAAGCCAGCACGTGCAGAAGTTTTCCACTCTAATGCCACTTGATTTCTTAGTGCAAGTCCCCCATTCATTGCTCCACAATAATAAGATAACAGTTATGATCATAAAAATATTATCATTATCAATAATAAAAAAATGAATTATGTAATATATTTTAAGAGAAGATTTTAAGGTATTATCTAAAAAACCTTTTGATCAGCTCTCGAACTCTAAACAAGTCCTTTTTGCCCTATCATCATAATCATCATCGTAATCATCATCATCATCATCATCATCATCATCATATCGTCTTTTGTAAGTTTACTATTTATTTTAGACAAGTGTTTATTAGTGTCATGGAAAGGTCTTCATATTAATGTAGGAGAATGTGGGTTTACTGGATAACTTTGAAAAGGTTTTTATAATAGCAATAATGAGCCACATTTCATTCTATTTATAACCCCACATTTTTCTTACCCTGAAAGAATTCCCTCCCCAGCTTTTAGTTTGTTACAAGCGTTAACATGAATTAAACCTTTGGATAACCAAAAAAAAACGTGTGTCAGATGTTATAAAGGTGAACACAATGCACTCACAGACTACCTTCCATTCAAATTTGTTGCAGTTCTCTATTTTTAAACTATTGGCTTATGGGTATTGTTTTAAAACAAAACCATTAGGGGGAAAAATAAAACTGCATCTCGAGCCCAATACCAATACTATTTTGAGTTTAATACAACTAGTCATGTTCAACTGCTGCTGCCTTTAAAGAAATGTAATGCAGTTGCCAATATTAGCGCCTGATAATTCTACCACTAAAGCAATTATGGCGCATCAAGTGAAAGGAAACCGATTTTGTAGAGGCCATGAGCTGCTAGAGAAAGGAACGAATCCAACCGATGACAAGTGTTCAATCATAGTTTACTCTTACTGGATAAATAGAGAGTAGCCAACAAACCAGATCACAGGAATCATGGTTGAGTGTATTTGTTTCTATAGTATAATGATTAATAGTAACTAAACACCTAAATCAAAATGCTTACTCAGCCAAATCATTGCACTGATGCTTACTTATATCACTAGAACGTGAAAATGTCTTGCCACATTTATCACATTCAAATGGTTTTTCACCTGAATGGACCCTCAGATGCTCTTTTAAGTTATAGTTACGTGCAAAGCACTTGCCACACTCACTGCATTTATGTGGCTTTTCACCAGAATGAACCTTAAGATGCCTTGACAAGCTATTAGAAAAAGCAAAGCTTTTACCACATTCATCACACTTGTAAGGTTTTTCACCAGAATGACGTCTTATATGCTCCTTCAAGTTCCCAGAATGTGTGAAGCATTTGCCACAATGATCACATCTAAAGGGTTTCTCATTAGTATGAAGCCGAAAGTGTTTATCACGGTTACTGGAGAGTGAAAATTTTCTGCCACATATATCACATTTATATGGTTTTTCTCCAGAATGAACTCGAAGATGCTCCACCAATGAACTGTTATGTGAAAAACACTTGCCACATTCATAACATTTCAAAGGCTTCTCGCCAGAATGAATCCGCAAATGTTCCTTTAAGCTATAATTGGATGTGATACACTTTCCACATTCCTTACATTGGAATAATTTCTTGTCAGAAGATTTTTTGGGCTTCTGTGAATCAGAACAGGTCTCCAGCAGCTTTGATGCTTCTATTACTACACTTTGAAAGTCAAGCAACTCTGGCTCATCTTTAACCTGCATATCTTGGAGGTCTTGTTGATTAAATTGCCTCGAGGATTGCTTTTCATCAAACTCATGCATATGGTCTTCCCTCTTAAATTCCATCATTCACAACAGACCCTAAACTGCAGCTAAAAAAAACTCTAAAAAAAGATATATATTTATTATTAAACACCAAATATAAATACTTGAGTAACCATTTTATTGATAAATATTATATTTTACTTTATAAACTTAATAATAATAATCAGTTTATTACCCATTATCATAGTCTAGGACTAAATTACATGGGTGGTCAGCAAACATATAGGAATTTATACATATTTGTAAGTGAAAAAAAAAAAAACAAAGAGCTATAGCTTTGCAGAGCTATAGAGCTTCAGTGGTTTTTACCCATGCTTACATGCGGGCTTGTCGTGTAGTCGCAAAGGCGGTTGACGACAACTTTTTGTCAAACAACTGTACAGGGGCGGTAAGGGGGGACCCTGCACATTTCACGAGTTTCAAAAATCAGAAAATCATAAACTGACGACAAGTACTAATTTATACTCAGAAATCACGAGATCACTTTGACTCTTAGAGGCAACTTTTTTGGCAGAAAACAGACAGCTTTTCCCCCGGTAATTACCGGGCCCGTTAGGGTACCGGGAGAGTTTACGGGATACTTTACCGGGTGAGGAAGAGCGTTTCTCAAAGCTATCGGTAGGGTCCCGGTTGTTTACGGTTCCCGATAAGTAAATTAATCAATAAAATCGTAGATTTGTCGATGTCTGTAGACAATTAGTACCCTAAACACTGCTGTGGCATTGGCACTCTTCGAAAAAAAGACAAAGAACAAGTAGATAAAGTCTCATTTTGTAGCAAAACTTCCAACACCTTCGCACAGCTGTTTACATTTTTTTAGGCGCACTGTGACAGCTAAATGTCAAATCATTTGACAGAAAAGAAACCTGATTGGTTGATAGGGAATCCCATAAAATGATGTTAGCCGTGATTGGGTAACTTCTTATCCGGCAGTGGAATGGTTTCCTCAGGTGATGAAAACTCACTACAACTCGACACAACTTGAAAATGGCGAGACTTAATCGGAAAAAAGCACCATATTGGGTATTTCAACTTGGCTAATTCAAGACGAATAGTTGATCTTTAAATTCAGCTGAAAATATTAAGGAAAAACATCGTTTTGGGTATCAATTTTCGCATTAAGTAATTCCCTGTAAGTTAATGGGAGCTCTTGAGCTCCCGTAAGTTACCAGGCGAGTTACTGGGATTTTTTCCGGACCCGAAAATAGCGGCCGTTTTGAGAAACACCCATAAAGTTTATCGGGGGCTTACCGGGTGACTTTCCAGGTTTATCAGGGCTTTTGAGAAACGACCCCCTGGAAACAATACAGAACACAATGCAATGTGCTATGGCAACCGCTGAGACTATTGTATTCTGTTTTGTGTCCAGGCCCCGACCGCGCTCAGGGGATGGACTAGCAGCACCCTGAAAGATAAATTACGACTTTGCAGCGAATTTCGACTTTCTGGTCTTTTGGATTATTTTCTTTAATTGATGTGTTTAGAAACTATTCTAATTGATGTGTTTAGAAACTATTCTAAACGCATCAATAGATTTTGAAGGGAAAAGCTGTCCGTTTTCTGCCGAAAATGTTGCCTCGAAGAGTCGAAGTTGTGATTGCCAGGGCGTGGAGCTTCCTACCCTGTTGTATTTTATTACGAGTGGGGAGGAGGTGAACCGAGATGAGGGAGGAAAATCGCCTGAACCGTTATGAATCACGGCTAAAACGGAACCAGATCAATCTATGACAACAGCTTCAAGAAATTGGCTTTAAACACAAGTTGGGAAAACAAATTAAAAATATTATTCGATACACGAACATTTTGTCTGGTTTGCCCTTGAGTATATAAATGGATTCTCTCTCGCACTTGCTAGGATTCTAAATAGGAGTGATAAATAAAGCGCTAAGCTATGATAAAACCGACCTTTGAGATTCTTCTGGATGCTGGTTTCCCGTCCGCCGTTCTCCTGTTTATGCGGTCGAGCTTCGCTTCCATCACCCAGGTTGCCCGACAGTGCTGAACGTATGCGCATGCGCGTGATCTGGCGAAAACAAGCACAATCGTAGTGTTGAAACATTCGAGAAAAGGTACGAAAGGCTGACTTCAGTCGCTGATTTAACTAACCGTACAGCATTAAAACCATACTGTACAAAAGATGACAGATTTGTGTGATAATGAAGGAGTCATAAAGAAAATTATAGCCTTAGGTTTGGTCTAGTTTTCTTAGCATTCGCCAAAATGTGACATGTCGCCGGTAAAAAGCCGCCATTACCAAACAAAAAGGCTGGTATAACCGCGCGGTACTGGAACTAGTCTTGCGTTTTTCAGCACTGGCAGGTTGCCCTTGGTCGTGAGAGGACTGGGAACTAGTCTACTATCGGTTACGAACTTATCACACGAATGGTGGCGAGTTCCGAACCTTTTCCCGAAAAATTCGCTGAACCAAAGACTGCCAAAAATACAAATTACGTTCACATGAAGACATAAATCGTCGCTAGAACAACCCATATGTATACGTTTTTCCTAGGAGGTTTTATATTAACAGCACTGGCTTGATAGTCTTGGATTTATAAAAAAGGGCTGTCTGATTTATGGAACCGATCACATTGTTTACAGCAGGCATCGTTTCCATAACTCAGATTGACCTTCTCTCACTTTTACTTACTTTTATTGGGGCTTGAAATTATAAAGGTAAGTCTATTTATCCAGGTCCTTTTTTTTTTAGATTTTACTGTTTATTTCGAATTCACAACAGCTGAAACTTACTCACATCTCATTTAAAATTTTGATTAAAATTACAGTTTTTGTTATGATAAATTGTGCAAGCATGACTGTCCCGCGGGTGAATCCCGAGATCTGGAATAAGCTCAACAACTATAAACGAAAGGCTGACATAAAGCTGGCCAATGTCCAGCAAAGCCTTCAAAAGGCCACGTTCAGCATCCTACAATGCTGCGATAACCTTCACACGGAAGGGGCAAAGGGCGCCGCCTATGAAGTGAATAAGTTGCAGGCGATAGATGCCATGAGGTTGTTGGGCCATGCCATCGCCGAACTTTCTAATGTTCGGCGGGAGCAAATAAAGCCTGCCCTAAACAGGGATTACTACTCCCTTTGTACACCACATGACCAACAACAACACTTGTTTGGCGAAGATCTGGCAACTCTTGATTGGCGAAGATCTGGCAAAACAGATCAGAGATGCAAAGGAAATGAATAGCATAGCTAAAACTCTTGGGGCCGTTAAAACCTTTGACAAGTCATCAAACAGCCGTCAGGGCGGCAGGGGCAAACACGGGAAACCCTCATATGCCCGATTCAACCAGAGTGGAAACCGTGACAAGCCTTTTTTGTACAAGAGTGCGGGACGGAATCAGACGAAGGCAAGGAAAGAAAAGAACTGATTCACCGTCTCGCAGACGAGATTACTTCTGACAGAGAACTCCTTACCACTGTCAAAGGGGCAATTATCAGTTTTGATGGCAGGCCCTTTAATATGCCACGGCCGAATATCACAATCTCTAAGGCAGAATCACTTATAATCGACTCAGAAATCTCAAAAATTTTAAAGAAAGGCGTAGTTGAGCCGACATACCACTCACCAGGGAAATTTATTTCCAATATCTTCATCCGTCCTAAAAAGGACGGTGGCCATCCTATGATTCTTAACCTCAAAGGTTTGGACGAATATATGACCACTTCAAAATGGGCACTTTGACATCAATTCTGAAACTGGTTGAGAAAAAATGCTACATGGCTAGCTTAGATCTTAAAGATGCGTATTTTTCGATAGCGGTTGACCCCCTCGTCATAATCTTCGATTTGTTTGGGGCGGCCTTCCAATTTACGTGTCTGCCAAATGGATTGGCTTCATGCCCGCGGGTATTTACTAAATTATTAAAACCCCCACTAGCGGCGCTCCACAATATGGGTCACATTGTAGCTAGCTACATTGATGATTTATTCCTGCAAGGAAACACGGCTGCGCGTTGTGCAGCGAATGTCATCGACACCTTCACTATTTTTGATAACCTTGGTTTTGTGATCCACCAAGACAAACCCGCTTTCATTCCCTCACAACAACTTGTTGTTGTTGTTGTCACAACCTTTTGCACTCCAAGAGTATCACAATTCGGGAACTCGCATGTGTTATTAGAAAAATTATATCCACATTTCCTGAAATGATGTATGGACCGCTCTACTATCGATCTCTTGAACAGGACAAAACTAAGGCATTGGCCGCTAACAAAGGCAATTTTGATAAAAATCTCAGTCTATCGGCGGACGCTAAAGCAGAGCTTGTTTGGTGGGAAAATAATGTGGTCAACAACTTTAATCTTATTTTCCAAGGGAACTCCTTCCTATACCTTGACCACTGACGCGTCTAATATAGGCTAGTCTTTACCGACAAAAGCACAGGGGGGACATGGTCTATTGATGAACAAAAGTACCATATTAATTACCTAGAGCTACTAGCAGTTCTACTGGGGCTCAAAACCTTTCGTAAGGACCTCCACAATGTGCACATCAGGGTTATGATTGATAACACTACCACTATTCCAGTAGTGAATCATATGGGCACGAGCCACTCCACTGAGCTTAACATCCTAGGACCTACTATTAAATAATAGCCCATCTCCATATGCCCAGGTTCCTAAAATGTGTATCTTTATTTTTATAAAATATTTTTCATCGTTACAACAGATCTTGGTTAATGTGTATGTTGAATATACTAAATTGGTGTGTTATTTCTGTGTAGTTCATGACACATCTTTCCTATACAACTATTTTGTGTAACTATTCAATAACAAAGGCAACCTAAATTTCCCTAACAATGCAGTTTATTTTTCCATCATTGTGAAAACATTTTAAAAAGATGAAACAATAAACAATCTATACAACAAGGGTTTTCTGATTCCTATATTTTTAGAAAAGGGAACAGGCCCCCATACCCCTAACTCTCCCCTGCTTGGATTTGGGAGTTCCATCCAATATTAGGAAAATGCAGATAATAAAATAAAGATGATTTAATGCATCCTTGAAATACAAACTTACACTCCCATGGCTCTCATATCTGTATTAGCCTTCACTTTATATCTTACTTCCTCCTTGAGACTGCCTCCAGTAGAATTCCAATTGTTGACTAGGACATATATATTTTGTAATGCACTGTCATCAGTGTTGTTCATATATGATACAATGTGAGGATGACTATAGGCATGCTGCCTAATCAACTCAAACAACAAGTAGTTTTTATTAATGTTTTCATGCTGTTATTTACACTGAATTACACTTTATATTTTGGGAATATCTTCAGGTACAGTGCTTACATGAATGATATTGTAAACTGCAAGATCAGTCTGTGCATGTAAAGCACACTTGATCATGCCTTATCCAGTTATTTACAATAAACAAATATTAACATTGTACTGGTAGTGGAGAGCTGGTAGTACGAGTGGTGGTTTGAGGAGATGCATTGGAACTTTGGCTTCAAACTTTGTGCACTTGGATAGGTCTGTGATTGAAATGTAAATAGGTCAAAGATAAAGTGACAAAAGGAAGAAAAGCAATTATTATATTCGCTTTATTTACAACACATGATCTAAGTGCAACAATCAATGTTTTTTTTACAGGCATTAGCTTATTCTATTTTTAAGAGATCTCACGCATTGCCTAACAAAACTTGAATGCCATTTTTTTCACTGAGAAGCGGAATGGTTATTATGAATACTATAGCAAAGAATCGATGCAACTTGGGTAAAGATTGAGAAAAGCACTTCATAAGCGGATAAGTCTTTGAAAAATGTACAACTCAAGTGCCAAAAAACTTGGACTTTATCCTTGGACTTTAGAAGCGAAATACGAGCGACGCAAATGAAGTTGTGCTCTCGTTTGTTTACATTACGTCGTCGGTTATCTAAAACCCGTAAGAGAGAAGGACTTACAGGTTTCTCTCTTTTCAACAATTTTGAGGATTTAATGATGAAATAAAGCCACAAACATGCCTAAGTCCGAACGGGGAAACTTTAGTACTCACGTAAAAGGGGGAAAAAATCCATTCTATTTACGATGGAGATGTGTATTTTCTGCTGTAAAACATTGTACTTTTTATGCTTCAGATACCGCTGCATTTTAAAACATTTCTGATTACAAAAATACCAAATTATTACTTACTTGCACTGTAGCTCGACTCATTTTCTGGTTTGTCGGGAGCTCCGTGAAACACGTTCGCACGCTTTGAAGTCTCGACTGATTTGATAATAATAACAACAACAATAATAATAATAATAATAATAATAATAATAATGATAATAATAATAATAATAATAATAATAATAATAATAATAATAATAATAATAATAATAATAATAATAATAATAATAATAATAATAATAATAATAATAATAATAATAATAATAATAATAATAATAACTTTATTCCAATAAATACCAATATACTAATACAGGTATATTAGGATAATATACAAAGTAGGTTGGCTTATATGCCTATCCTCTATTCATAATATTTAATTACATCATCACAAAATTTCAGGACCAGGCTCGTAATGGAGTCATCTGTTAAGCTCATAATATACAAGAAAAAGGTCTTTTGGCCTTAACAGTTTGAAAGAGTTATTGATTGCAAATAGATCATTAAAAAATACTCGACGTATATCATTGACATAGTCGCATTCCATTAAGGTATGGTACTGATCCCCAACCTTATTTTTTTCACATTTTTCACAAATCCTTAATTCATAAGGTAAATTTTTATAGCGGCCTGTTTCAATTGCTAGTTATCTAGTCACAGATTGTCGGCGTCTAACATTAGCTTCTGATAAATATTTTTTCTAGTTTAAAATTTGTCTTGATCTTGCAATAAGTGCGTAGCTTTCCACTATTTTGATTTAACTGTCAGGGGCGTACGCAGGATTTTAACTAGTTGCAGTCATAGCATTCAGAAGCTGAATGAGGGCGTGGCCCCTCATCCCGCATTCCCGTGCAGATTTCGTAGCTCCTGCTTTTGGGCTTGAAATTGGCTTCAATGCGTCAGACTTTTGAGATTATTAAACGATCCTCTGTCATCCTCGATCTAAAATAGGACTTCAGTGGTACCAAACGACATAACAATATGTTTGGAAATCATCTGTAGACTACCATGATTAAGAAAATTATAGTTTTTGTTCTCATCATATATATAAAACTACCTACATACAAATGAATGAGTAAAGATTTGATTTTCCCCCTCGTTATGCAAATAAGATCGCCATTTTTTTTTTTTGCAGTCCAGTGACTGCAGGCCTATAGGCTGCGTACGCCCCTGACTGTGCCTTGGTTTTCCAAAATGTTGCATAACTTTTATATAGAGATAGAGATGAGATAGATAGTTTATTGAATAAAATCCTCGCAACCCAAGGGTTGAATTATGAAATTATTTACACTAAAATTATTTACAGGGAAACTAATAGAAGTATATAAAATCTAAGTAAAACGGGAGGAAGCATTCTTAATTATAAAACTATTGCCAAAACGGCCGCTCTTATACCTTGGAACATTAAAAAGGCGTTTACGTCTCAGAGAAATGTTAGCATCGTTCACAGGTGGTAAGAGCTTATTAAGCTTACAGGCTTTGTTGCTAACGATCTTGTCGAAGAGGGTATCGGTCAGAGACTGGCGACGGTCAGCTAGACTGACAAGTTCTGCCTCCGCTAAGGCCTCCTCGTACGGGCAGTATGGATATATAATGCGTAGCCCGCGGCGTTGAACTTGTTCTAGTGAATTAGATAGGTAGCTTGGAAGACTATCATGATAGACTGGGCAAGCATATTCCGTGATAGGCCTGACACAAGTGCGGAAAAAACTAACTAGTACGGACTTGCCAAGGCCTGAACGTTTAAGCTGACGCAGACCGAACATGCGCTTTTTGCACTTTGTAATGATATCATCAATGTGATCGTTCCATTTGAGGTCACAAGAAATATGGAGACCTAAAATTTTAGCACATGAAACCTTTTCAATTTCAACTTCGTTTACAACTATTGGATCGAAATAAGTGTCACTAGTGCTAAAACTTATCCTCATTTCCTTGCACTTGGACTCATTGAGCTGGAACTTGTTTGAGGCAGAGCTGCTGGCCAGGGAATCAACAGCCGCTTGAATGGTGCTGACTTTGGACTTCGGGACTGTTTCGGAAATTGTCGTGTCATCAACGTATTTCCACAACTCAGTGTCGGCGATATCGAGGTCATTGATCATCGCTATGAATAGCCAGGGGCCCAATTTTTTCCCTTGTGGAACTCCGGCTGGGACCACGCCCCATTCAGAAAGGCAATCCTGTCCCAGTTTGACGCGCTGTTTTCTGCATGATAGGAAATCAGTGATCCAGGCGATTATTGCGTCAGGGATGTTGAAGGTGCGCAGCTTTGTTAGTAGAATGTTATGATCGATAAGATCAAATGCTTTCCTGAAGTCAAACAGGACAACCCTTACAGTAGCCCCGTTGCCATCAGTTGCCTGGTTCCATGAATGGACCATACTAATCAGGGCTTCAGTGGTGCTAGAACCGGGAACAGTGCCGAACTGCCTTGGATCGACTTTAGCGAGAACTGCTGGCTTCACGTGATTCTCAACAACGAAGTCCTCGGCCACCTTTGAGAGAATCGGCGTCAGGGAGATGGGACGAAGGTGTTTGTTAATATCATGCACTGGCTTTTGCTTCGGAACAGGAGCAACATCCTCGTGTTTCCAGGACTGAGGGAGCCTGCCCTCAGCAAAAGAAGTGTTGATAATGCTTGTGACAGCCGGCGCCAAGAGGTCAGCGTTTTCTTTGAGTAACCATCCGGGGACACCATCTGGGCGAGTAGCTTTAGTTGTATTAAGCGACGACAATTTCTTTAGAACACCAAGCTCCGTAACGGAAGGCGAATCGGTGGGTGGAATAGTTGGAGAGGCGTCAGCGCACAGCGGAGTGAAAAAAGCCATTGGCGCAAGGAACGCCTCGTTGATTATATTAGCGAGAGAAGCAGGATCATCATCTGATCCAGTGTCGATATGCTTCAGAACCGATCGTGTATCTGAGCGCACAGCAGATTTCATGCCGCTCAATGATTTCACTTCACTCCACCATTTGCGCGGTTCGCAGTTCCTGAGGTGTTCGACCTTCGAGGTGTAGTATTTTTCCCGACACGACTTGCGCAGGCGATTAACATGGTTGCGCAGACGTTTGAATTCAGCGTGGTCGCCCTGGGCAAAGGCTGACTGACGCTCACTAATTAGATATTTCAAGTGATCTTTGATCTACGCTGGTTCACTGCTAACTAACTTTTTCGACATAACAGGCATAATAAAGTCCATGCCAATCTTCATGATAGTTTCGAAGATTTGGCACTTCTCCTCGCATGAGACTTTGGATCCTACCAAGAGGTCAGTGTTTACTTCTTCCAGGTACTTCTGCATAGCAAGACACGCTTAGTTGATCTTAGATCACGTGACTTGAGCAAGACTTTGTTATCTGGAAACTTCTGTCTAGCCACGGGTTGGACTTCAACAGAGTCATGATCGGAGAGACCAAAAGGAGGACGCTTTATCGGAACTTCGTAAAATGCACTGAGGTCGGTAAACACTAGGTCTAATTTGTTGTTACCACGAGTCGGGAATGGGACGATTTGTTTGACACCGTAGGCGTTCTTTATACGGGTCATGCCCAGCTTGTTATAATCGCCAAGTAAAATAACTCCACAGTCAGTGAACTGAGCTTCCACTATCGACATCGATTCATGCAAGTAAGCAAGAATCAATGGATCACTTGAACTCGGAGGATGGTAAACAGTTCCAATTATAATAGACTGTATGCCCCTTGGGAGTCGCGGCAGCCAGATCTGGACCCACAAAACTTCGAAATTATCGTCCATAATATCCGTTAGGATCTTGAAACGAATATGATCCCGAACGTACATACAAACTCCCCCATGTTCGGTAGACTCTCTATCCAGTCGTATGATATTGTAGCCAGAGATTGAAACGAAGTCGTCTGGAATGTGAGGTTTAAGCCACGATTCTGTAATACAGACGAAGTCCAGATTTGCATTGTAAATGAAGCCCGAACTTCGTCAATCTTTGGCGAGAGAGACAGTATAGTACTTTCTTAATATATTTTCCTAGGGTATGAATTTGTTGGCCTTCAATATCTATTTCCTGTAGTGTCTTTAAATCACACCAAACAAATAGGTAATTGATAAACGTTACAGATTTGATTGACAGATTTTCCGGAGCTTTCCTAGGGAGCTCCCTTTTATAGTGCGCGTGCGTGTTTAAGGTAATTCCCTTGAATTGCACTGCGCACCCCTTCTGCGCATAGTTAAGCGCACTGTTTGTTCGAATTTTCTAGTATTAAGTGCGCGCGCACAGCAAAAGGCGCGCGTTTTTTTACTTAAAATCGCTTTGACAGAAAAACGAAGTCGGTTACCCCCATTTTTTATTTGCTCAAATAGTAAAATATATACGGAAAAATGATATACTAAAAGAAGAAATAAAGTTGGGTTGTAGAAGTTTTGTTATTTTTCTTAAGCCGTAAAAATACTTCAAAATGGCGCTTTTTACCGTATGAATAGTGACGAAAACAATGTCTTCTAGTGCGATCTCTTAAAATATGATTTGTTTTGAACATTAGCTACTACGGGTTATTGTTTAGGAGATCGGATTTTGGCAGCTCGACAAACACAACTTAATTTTCTAAAGACTAGGCACTCTTTTTGAAAACTAAGAGCTGGGATTTTTCCTTGCGCTATCAGTAAAAACGCGTCAACTCTACGCCCCTCTGTTGTGAAAACGAGGTCGGTACCCCCATTTTTTATTACATTTTTTGAAAGCCCTTAACTTGAATATTGTTTATGCCAAGTTAAAAAAAATTCTGGGTTGTAGAACTATTTCAAGGGAATTACCTTAATTAATGACATGTAAGTATACAAAAACTGAAATTAATTTTGAGATGTGGGTCAGTTTCAGCTGTTGTGAATTTCGAAATTAACAATAAAATCTAAAAAATTACCTGGATAAATAGACTAACCTTTATAATTTTAAGCCCTAATAAGTATCAGAAAAAGTGAGTGAGAAGGTCAATCTGAGCTGTAAACAATGTGTTCGTTTCCATAACTCAGACAGCCCTTTTTCGTATATCCAAGACTATCAAGCCAGCGCTGTTAATATTAAACCACTCCTAGCAACCCTCAACCCTCTTTCGTGACCTCTCCGCCGCCCCAGCACTTATAACCGACTCGTATGGGGCGTACGGCATAGTCAAAACCAGCCCCTGACGCCACCCTTAATGGTGGTACTCGCCCTTGTTATACCTGCTGAAACCAGGTATTGGCAGTAAAAGTGGAAACTTCCGCAAAATTTAGCGCTGTACAAATTTGCTTATGTGCTCTAACCGTCCGCCTTTAATGGGCTCCCTGTGTGCTCCCGAATTATGGCGCCAACATCCGGGAGCTCTACTACGCGGTCGCCCGGGAAACGTTAGTCGGCAAAGACCGTCAAAATATCGAGAAGACTCAAGACATCCAAAAAATAACAAGTTTCAATGGCGGAAAAAGACAGTATCGCCAAGTTACAGTTCTCCTAGAGCTCTTTATGCTTTAAGGAATAAGATTTTATCCAAGGAACTGTGGAATCCGTTCTAATTTTGCGTGGAAACTTGAGCTATGCAGAACGGGCGCGCGCGGAGCTCAAACCACAACATGTCGATGCCTAAATCTCCGAGCGGGAGGAGGATTATTTCTCCTCGTTCACCTCAGTCTGCGGGACTAAGTTACCCAAATATCAAACAGAGAGGGTATTACTCTGATATACTGGCCGAGGGTGCTGGAAATGATGTCACGGTGAGATTTATTTTTTTACGTCAAAAGTATCCAATGACCGTAAAAGTTTTGGTCAAAGTTTGTCGTTTTTTTGGCTTTTATCACGAATAATAGCTAGAAATCCTTTTCATTGTCAGAAATAAATACGCGTGTGCTACAGTGTAGGAGGGGCCCGGTGGCCGTAGACCAAAGAGTGGCAATTGTACAGATTTCCGTGCCTATTTCTCCTGAATCTGTCGCTTTGTTTGGGAAACAATCCTTTACAGCTCTTACCTAGAGAGCCTGATACAGTTCTGTATATATTTTAGAATGTTGCCATTGGCCCATCTGCATCGCAGAGTACTTTATGGAAAGCCGCTAAGGTGAAACATACACCTAAAGGTAGGCAAAAGTAGCCAAATAATTCATGTACCTAATATAAAATTATACGACACTCGTAAACCATGCAGACTGAATGGTCAAGGACCCATGTGTTATTAGAGGACACATGCACTATTGGCGTCAGCATGTGAGCATGCTTTTCCTAGAACTAGTTTTTAATGTAAGAAAACACTGTATAAAAGCAAATAGATCTCTTTTTGGGGGGGGAGGGGGGTGGGTGGGGCCTCTCCCGATGCACAAAATGCTTGTTGTCACAAACAACAGTCACACAACTCAATTGCGTTTCATTGCATGCTTTGGTATCCATGACACATTGTGACATCTGTACATCTTATTAGAGGATAAACACATGCATGAATGAGAAAATGCAAGAATCTTGTTTTAAATATCAAGAGTACCGAGTCCACCATACAGTAAAGCTGCCAGAATCGATATAAATGTCAGATTAACAGCAAACTATCTGCTTTGCCTAAACACAACTCAACTACAAGTAGCTTAGACTTTCTTTCAAGTCACTTGAAAGCTTGCTGAATCAATTTTAAACCTAATTCCACTATTTTCTCTTCCTTCTTGAAGTGAACACGTTCAAGGGACCTGATAATGAAGAGGCTTTCATAAATGTATTAAAGGAGCAACAGCATGGACCAACAAGTGCTCCCGTCACAGTCTCTGTAAGTACATTCTGTTTTTAAGTCGTTCAAAGCTTGCTTTATGATTGAATGATACTACAGTCTGGGAGCAACTATACAATACAGGATGAACAGCGGACTTGCGATCATGTACTGTTTGCGTGGCAAACTAGTGTGCGCTCAATTTTTTTAGCGGCAAAATAACAGCAACTAAAAGCAACTTATCATATAAAGATAAGAAAGACCTTGCACCTTGATTTCTATAGAACAGCTCAAAAAATACAATGGATATGCAAATAAGTTTCGACATGGCCCTGAATTCTATAGTTTAGCCGTTGTCTGTGCTAGCCATGGTTGATAAGGCCAAGTTGATTGCTTTATCTTTATTTGCAATCATTTCCATTAAATTGGCTCATTACAATGTTTGAATTTATTTTGTGTATAAGGTATTCAGCTCTCAAATGCCATACTATTTTTATACCACAGGACTTCCCCACCCAGGCGTGGGCTCCTAAAGTTCAGCTTCCTTACAAAGCAGAGATGGGACAAGTTCCTAGAAAAATTGAGATTGAAAGGTACACTAGATATACTCTTTGTGGGTCATCTTACTTAGTCTTTGTATATATACAGCCCATAGTCTTGAGGGTAGTCTGTGTGAATGCACCCTCCACGCAACCTATATATATTGATGATTATTCTTCTTGAAAACTCTTGTCAACTCAAGCAAGGCAAGTGCAACTTTGTATGTAATATCCTTCACAATAATTGGGCTTCTGTTGGACCTAGATGGGGAACCTTAAAAAGGCCTACACGCCTGTCATACTAAATGTGATTGTGTCAACTTTTCAGACGGAAGAGGATATATGCCAAGCAGGACATTAACAATCTTCTTGAAGAGTTTGGTGTCAACACGGGTGATCTGATGCCACGGGAAGACTACAACATGTCTGTTAACCTAACAGGGATGACCAATGGTGACGTTGCCCCATTCCCATCATTCCTCCCGCTGCACATATTTGATGACACTGAGTATGACACTCGCACCTCAGAAGAATGGATAAATCTTGGAATGACAGATGGTGTGAGAAAACCTGTTCCTGGGAAAGCGCTCTTACCAACAGGTATGTAATACACCGATAAGTATAATGCCAACAGCTATGTATAAGTAATGTCAAAGGTATGTATATAATTGATGCCAACAAGTATGCATAAAGTTATGGCATCATGTATGTATATAATTTTAATGGCACCAGGTATGTATGAGTAATGCCAACAGTTATGTATTAGTGATGTCAAAGGTATGTTTATGATTGATGCCAACAAGTATGTATAAAGTTATATGGCATCATGTATGTATATAATTATGATGGCACCAGGTATGTATGAGTAATGCCAACAGTTATGTAATTAATGCCTGTAGAGCCCACAAATGTAATAATAAATTACCCACAAATATAATAAACCCACAAATGTAATAATAAATTACCCACAAATGTAATAAACCCACAAATGTAATAATAAATTACCCACAAACGTAATAAACCCACAAATGTAATAATAAATTACCCACAAATATAATAAACCCACAAATGTAATAATAAATTACCTACAAATATAATAAACCCACAAATGTAATAATAAATTACCCACAAATGTAATAAACCCACAAATGTAATAATAAATTACCCACAAATATAATAAACCCACAAATGTAATAATAAATTACCCACAAATGTAATAAACCCACAAATGTAATAATAAATTACCCACAAACGTAATAAACCCACAAATGTAATAATAAATTACCCACAAATATAATAAACCCACAAATGTAATAATAAATTACCTACAAATATAATAAACCCACAAATGTAATAATAAATTACCCACAAATGTAATAAACCCACAAATGTAATAATAAATTACCCACAAATATAATAAACCCACAAATGTAATAATAAATTACCCACAAATGTAATAAACCCACAAATGTAATAATAAATTACCCACAAATGTAATAAACCCACAAATGTAATAATAAATTACCCACAAATGTAATAAACCCACAAATGTAATAATAAATTACCCACAAATATAATAAACCCACAAATGTAATAATAAATTACCCACAAATATAATAAACCCACAAATGTAATAATAAATTACCCACAAATGTAATAAACCCACAAATGTAATAATAAATTACCCACAAATATAATAAACCCACAAATGTAATAATAAATTACCCACAATTGTAATAAACCCACAAATGTAATAACAAGTGACCCACAAAAAGTAAAAGCATTGGTCTTATGGCTCTACCTGGGAAGGGACTGATGAAGACATTTTTGAACAATCAGCCCAAAAATATATTTTCAACGAACCTTGCCGATCGTGTTTGGTCTATTTTCACAAAATGACGGACAACAATGCTCACCATAAATTGCATACAACTTCTCTTGAATTCAGTTAAAGAGAAGCCAATTGCAGTGTAAATTTCTTACTACATCAGAAAATAACAGTAAAAAAGTATAACAGATAATCACAAATCTGCTCCAAAGCCAACCGTAAAACCGTGAATTGAGTGATTTCCCCTTTTGCAAAAAGTGACACAAACACCATATAGTATCCATCCATATACAGTATAAGGACGCATTTTCTACTAAAGTGAAACTGAAAAGAGTTACTCCAGCTTGTAATCTCGATATTTATTTGCCATGGCTGATGGTTACAAAAGACAACCATAAAAAGTTTTGTGAAATAATTTTGATCCTATCAGACCCCGTCCCCACCTATCCGTTTTCAACGCAGCCTTTTTGTTACGGATACGGGTATCATCCACACGGAAACGCAAAAACGAGGACCGAAAACGGAACGATTTGAAAACGGTATCCAGAGTGGAACAAATTTGAAAAGGTACCCTTTCGGTGCTTTTATTTATTGCTTTTGATTCCAGGAAAAGTAAATGATGGTATCAAGGAATATGAGTGGCTGGAAGTTGGTGCCTTAAGCTATGACAAGGGAAGTGAGCTCTTCCTGGTCCAGATAGTCGGCACTGATGGATTGCAGCACAATGTTGTTCCTGAGGAGATAAAGGTCAGGGCACGGATGACCAGCAACGATGAGAAACCACCAACCAAGAAGAAAAAGAGGTTGAACACTGAGAGTCAGTTCAGCGTGCCAAGGATTAGAGTGCTGTTTAATGCAGAGGACCCAATGGTATGTTACTAACTGTCTTTAATGATTCCTTGTATTATTTTGGGTGTACATTAAGTGCTTAAATAAGCAGCTCCCCTAAAATAAGCAACTCGCCCATGTTTAAGCTCCTCCCTCCAAAAGTGCTTTACCTTTTCTCTGTGTAAAATTTCTGTGCAGGTTGTTTGAGTACAGTGTATGTACAATTTTTTTGAGTGTCAAAACTGAGAGCATCACATGCCAGAGCATACACATATACATTTTAATTTCCACCCATACAGTCCTTGCCCTATCATCACACCATAATGTGACAGACCCATTGAATAGCTTGAAACCTTTTTAGGTGTTTGCTGAGAGAGTTGCCAAAGCCTTTGCTCTTCGCCGTGAGACAGAGGCCCTCCTTCGGTATAATCTCTACATTGACTGCATGCCTATGGATGGAGTCCCAAGATTGGACAGCAGCTCTATTGACAGGATGGTGAACTGGGCCAGAGACACACGAACACTTCGCAAGGACGACAAGTAAGGAAAATCATGATAATTAATAAGTACCTAGGGATAATCTAATGTTATACAAAGCGACATTTATTGCAGCATAAAAAACATTAGGAATATGAGCAAACTTTGCAAGGAAAACAAGTAAGATGAATCTATCTACTGTACATGAGAGAGGCAAGAAATTAATTTAGAAAAATATAAATTAAGAGAAATCTAGTTTAGAAATTACATAACTGAAAGATACATAGAGATAAACTTACATTATGTTATGCAAGCGATGCAAAGTGATTACAGGAATAGTTAAAATGCATACAACTCAAGCAAAATGGATATTATCTTTCATCTATAGATACTTTGTTAATAACGGAAATATAAGTCGATTTCTCAGATTTTAATATAACGTGAAAATTTAGTTTTGAAACGAAACCATTTCGTTTCGACCGAAACCATCAGTCTCTGTGAATGACTTAGTCACGTGATGACAGAGCAGCATATGGCAACCACCACCCCTCTCCTCCGTTCCTCGATGGTTGTGACCTAACGATCTGTCGTCCTCGGTAGGGATACATTATGCTAAACAAGGATGACAAGTAAAGAAAGTTTTTCATTGTATGTGCTTTTTCCAAAGCCTTCTAGAGTATTCTAGAGTACTTGTAGCATACTATCGCTCTTTACAATACCCTCATACATCTTTGTTGTATCCATAGCCTTGAAGAGAATGTTCGTCTGCTGTGTAAGGAGGTTCAGATTGACTTTGCACGCAGCATGAACAGGATAACATTTGACCGGGTGGTGTCATCCAGCCCAGACCAGTACCCTTATGTCACAATACAGGAGGTTGAGCCAGAGGTGGTCCCAGAAAGAGGTTAGAATTATTAAGGTCCAGGAGAGGACTTTGAAGTATTTGAAGGAGTTGGGTTGGGACAAATTTAAGACTGTATTTGTTTTTTTGTATGGCTGTTACTATTTTACTTATGGGAAAATCTGGGAAGGGTTTTCTTATTGCACACATTCCATTACCTTGTCACACTTAATTTTCGTGATGTCAAAATTTCGCGATTTTAAGATGGCAATATTTCGCGACACTTTATCTATGCGATTTCACTATTTCTGTAAAATCCAGGTCACTTTATTATTGCGATTTTGTTATTTAGAGACAATAAAACCAAACAAATTGTAACAAAAAATTAGTATCCATAAAAATCTATAAATACAGTCCAATGGCCAACCCCTTAGGGTACTATGTGCATTAGAGGACTAGATAGATTGTGGTGTTTCACCCAAAGGCTTTTTTGTACTCAATTTTCAAGCATACCAATTTTGGCAACACTTTATTTTCGTGTCATTTTATTTTCGAGAATCTTTTAAAATTACAAAATTTGTGAAATTAAAGTTACACGAAAATAACGTATAATAGGGTACATCAATCTGTACAGGCAAAGGTGTAGCTTGGCCCTGTTACTATAGCAATTCCACTCTTGAATTTTGCAAATAGATTATAGCAAACAACTATAGGAAGATTTATTTAGGAGTTTTGCTACCTTATCTTACTTTATAACAGCTTTGTGCTATTTCCCTTTCCTTTGCTATCTTATCATGACAACCACACTTTTTCAGGATTCTTTCCAGATGTCCCAGCTTACCCTTTTGATGAAAAGTTTGATAACTTTGCATTCAACTCGCTTCTGACGCGCAAGGAAGCCATTCTTGCCATGGGTAAAGTTATAACTGAGTGCAACAAGGTGTCACAGATGTCAGTCTTCCAAGTACCAGTCACCAAGAGCATGAAGCTGGAAGAGTTTGAGCAGACGCAGTCACAAGTTAGCTCCCAGGTATGCTGTGGGGAATTCATATATTAGCTAAGTTAGCAAAAAAGTTTAGTGTGGTTGGTATTATTTTGAAATTTTATAGGATTTTAAAATTTTATAGAAAAAACATACTAGTAAACAATAATTACATACTACTAGTAAACCAAATCTCGTTCGAGTTGCTGTTTTTGCTTTACGCCCCGTAATTTCATTTAATAGTTATTATTATGTCAGATTTCTTTCTCGCCCCGAAATTTTGTTTACTAGTATGTTTTTTCTATAAAATTTAATTCTATAAAATTTCAAAATAACACCACTAAACTTTCTCACCCCCAATTTCATTTACTAGCACTAGTAAGTTAATTTGCTAACTTAGCTAATATATGAACTCCCGTATGCTGTTGATTCCTATGCTATTAGACAAGGAGGACAATTATTGTGTAACCAATCATCTCTCAGTACTTTGTTAAGTTTTTAAAATGATTACAACAAGGCAGAAAGTATTAATTTGAAACAATTGCTACAACTACAAAGAAATGTTATTGAAAAGTATTTGAAATCTTGAATTGGGCATTGTCAGTTTGTCTTGGATAGTTACACTCTGTTTCTGCAGCTACTCAACAAACATATCAAGGGAACAAAAGCCCTAGCCCTTGCCCTATCCACAGCCCTGTAATGATGATCCATTTTCCTGTGCGATGTGATGATGTACCTCCTCATGCTGTTCTTATCATTTATCAAACTCTCCTAAAAAACTTCTATATTCCCATCACCCTCAGGTGCAGATCTTCCTGCGTGACAGCTGGTTGAACACCCTACGTACTGCCATCCGCAGCAGCCTCATGGATGTGGGTAAAGGGTGGTTCAACATGGATGAGCGTAATTGGGAGGTTTACAAGATATCCAAGCTATCTAAGTTCATGGAGCTTGTGAAGTTCGCCATGCAGGTACATATTAACATGTCCTGTTAGTTATCTAAACAGCTTAAAGCTGCATTGTCACCAGTTTACTTCAGGTTGATTACAATCTCTGATTATTTTTAACAGAAAACTCAAAATATTTTAAAATTGTAAAAGCAGTGTGTCTATTTGAAGTTTATTCGATGACATGACTGATAATTTAGAGAGTATATGGCCTGTCAAATAGTGCAGATTCTAATAGATTCTTTTGTCTCTTTTGGTTGAGGTTTCCCTCTGCCTTTCAGAAGTAAACTGCTGACGATGCAGTTTTAATCTTATCAACTATTGTGATTGAAAAATTTGATGCAACTTAAGAGGTTAATTGATAACATCAAATTGATTGCAACTTAGTATCTACTTATTTTCATGTCCACAGGACTCTTTGCGCTACCTGGTCCAGGACTCTTTAGCTGCCTTCACCAATATGATCCTGGATGCCTGCTGCAGTGTCATTGACATCCCAGAAGAGCTGGACTGGGGCACAGACATTCTCAACAGTCCTTACAAGTAATAACACACAGAAGTTGCTCTAAGTTCCCTGACCTTCTTGCTTAGTGTTACCAGACACTCCTTACAAGTAATAAGAGAAGTTCCCCTGACCTCCCCCCTTAGTATTACAACACGCTCCTTACAAGTAATGAGAGAAGTTCCCCTGACCCACCCCCCTTAGTATTACAACACACTCCTTACAAGTAATGAGAGAAGGTCCCCTGACCTCCCCCCTTAGTATTACAACACGCTCCTTACAAGTAATGAGAGAAGGTCCCCTGACCTCCCCCCTTAGTATTACAACACGCTCCTTACAAGTAATGAGAGAAGGTCCCCTGACCTCCCCCCTTAGTATTACAACACGCTCCTTACAAGTAATGAGAGAAGGTCCCCTGACCTCCCCCCTTAGTATTACAACACGCTCCTTACAAGTAATGAGAGAAGTTCCCTGACCCTTCCCCCTTAGTATTACAACACACTCCTTACAAGTAATTAGAGAAGTTCCCCTGACCTCCCCCGTTAGTATTACAACACACTCCTTACAATTAATGAGAGAAGTTCCCCTGACCTCCCCCCTTAGTATTACAACACACTCCTTACAAGTAATTAGAGACGTTCCCCTGACCTCCCCCCTTAGTATTACATCACGCTCCTTACAAGTAATTCGAGAAGTTCTCCAGACCTCCCCCCTTAGTATTACAACACACTCCTTACAATTAATGAGAGAAGTTCCCCTGACCCACCCCCCTTAGTATTACAACACACTCCTTACAATTAATGAGAGAAGTTCCCTGACCCTTCTCCGTTAGTATTACAACACACTCCTTACAAGTAATTACAGAAGTTCCCCTGACCTCCCCCGTTAGTATTACAACACACTCCTTACAAGTAATGAGAGAAGTTCCCCTGACCTCCCCCCTTAGTATTACAACACACTCCTTACAAGTAATTAGAGAAGTTCCCCTGACCTCCCCCCTTAGTATTACAACACACTCCTGACCTCCCCACTTAGTATTACAACACACTCCTGACCTCCCACTTAGTATTACAACACACTCCTGACCTCCCCCCTTAGTATTACAACACACTCCTGACCTCCCCACTTAGTATAACAACACACTCCTGACCTCCCCACTTAGTATTACAACACACTCCTGACCTCCCCACTCAGTATTACAACACACTCCTGACCTCCCCACTTAGTATTACAACACACTCCTGACCTCCCCACTTAGTATTACAACACACTCCTGACCTCCCCACTTAGTATTACAACACACTCCTGACGTCCCCACTTAGTATTACAACACACTCCTGACCTCCCCACTTAGTATTACAACACACTCCTGACCTCCCCACTTAGTATTACAACACACTCCTGACCTCCCCACTTAGTATTACAACACACTCCTGACCTCCCCACTTAGTATTACAACACACTCCTGACCTTCCCACTTAGTATTACAACACACTCCTGACCTCCCCACTTAGTATTACAACACACTCCCGACCTCCCCACTTAGTATTACAACACACTCCTGACCTACCCACTTAGTATTACAACACACTCCTGACCTCCCCACTTAGTATTACAACACACTCCTGACCTCCCCACTTAATAGAATAGTAACCCTTGCTCCACAACCCCCCTCCCCCCTCCCGCTTAGTATCACTACACAGTCCTTACAAGTAATAAGATACAGTAGTAACACTTGCACCACCGCCCCCTCCTCCCCCGCTTAGTATAATTACACTGTCCTTACAAGTGATAAAATAGTAACACTTGCTCCAATGACCTTCCCTCTTATGTACTTTTGGTGTGGATAATTAATTAATAAATAATGTGGTCAATTTCACATTTTGAACAAGAAATCAAACAAAAAACATTCAAAATTAAGCGTCTTTGGACGAAACTACAATTATTCAACTTTAAAATTGTATATAGTTTGCTGGTATTTGATTTAATTAAATTTGTTCATTAGCCATTTTTGCTGATGATCGATGTTGGGTCTCCATGGTGCATATGGTAGTGAAATTTTTTTTACATTAATTTTTTATTTGCTTTCAGACCCAAGAAGAATGCGCTGTTTATGCTGGACCTCACTATTGACAAAGGCATGGTGGCCTACAACACAGAACTTGATGCATTCGGCCGGACAGTCATCACACTCTTTGACAAGGGCATTATAGCAACTAAGGTAATGACAAAATATTCCTCCTCTGGAGGGAATGGTACTATAGGACCTTTGATGCTAGGTACCAATATTGGGCTATGTGTAACAAACGTGGCCCTTTTCTAGAATGTCCCTCAACTGGAAAAGATGGTATTAGAGGGTCTGTTCTGGAGTGGTACCCCACTGCTTGAGTCAGTTGGCGAGAATGAACCTGAGGTGGTGCGGTTGAGGGAGAAAGTGCGTCATGCCATCATGATGTCACTCATACCACTAAAGGCGTACGCCAAGCAGTACGAGAAATACCTGGAATTACAGAACCTTGACATCAATCAGTACTTAGAGTAAGTACAACTATTCACATTGCTGTCATACATAATGATGACATCAAACCAATATCTTATATACTGTATATGGTTGTAGGGAGTACGATTCCCAGGAACACACAGCAGCGGAGGTAAAGCAGGAGATCGAGCGACACCTGAAAGACAAGGAAGTGTTGGAAAACACCCTGCCTTCCAGTATCGTGATCGGCCCCTACTGGGTTCTTACAGAGTCGATCAGGAAAAACCTGGCCAAGAAGCGGAAAGCACTTGCTGATGCAGTCATTGCCTTACTTGCCAAGAAGCTCAGAAAACAGGCAGATGAGGTATGTCGGCCAGTGGCCTGTCACTGTTATTATGTTGGCGTCCATAGTCGAATGATGTCGCGAAATGTTTCAATATTGAGGTATTTGAGTCAGTGGTATAGGATCTGTGTTTTTACTTCGCTATGGTTGTGTTGCAGTCAATGTTGCGATGTTGGGGTTGATGTTGTTGTTGTTGTTGTGGTTGTCGCTTTTGCAGTTATGTTGTTTTTGCTTCTGCATTAATGCTAGATCTTGTACTGTCCTGTGTTCTGGTTAAATAACAGCTGTTGTGCAAGTTATACCACAATTCCTTTGCCTAATTATATTGAGAGATATTATATTTACCGTACAGCGTTTTCTAGCTGTTTAACTTCTACATCTTTATGTGTTACCCTTGGTTATATGGTACATTGTTATGTGGTACATTTGTTATATGGCACATTGTTGTGTGTGGTACCTTTGTCATACGGTACATTGTTGTATGTGGTATATTTCTTATATGGTACATTGTTGTATGTGGTACATTGTTATATGGTACATTGTTGTATGTGGTACATTGTTATGTGGTACATTTGTTTTATGGTACATTGTTGTATGTGGTACATTTGTTTTATGGTACATTGTTGTATGTGGTACATTGTTATGTGGTACTTTTGTTATATGGTACATTGTTGTATTTGGTACATTGTTATTTGATACATTGTTGTATGTGGTTCATTGTTATACGGTACATTGTTGTATGTGGTACATTTGTTATATGGTACATTGTTGTATGTGGAACATTGTTATGTGGTACATTTGTTTTATGGTACATTGTTGTGTGTTTCATTGTTATGTGGTACATTTGTTATATGATACATTGTTGTGTGGTTCATTGTTATATGGTACATTGTTGTGTGGTACATTTGTTATATGGTACATTGTTGTGGTACATTGTTGTATGTGGTACATTGTTATGTGGTACATTTGTTATATGGTACATTGATGTGTGGTACATTTTCCAGGTGTGCGAGGAGTTCAAGTTGATTGCCCGCCGGCTGTACGACAAGCCCAACAGTATTGAGGAGCTGGCGGAGCAGCGTGAATACATGAAGGGCATCCCAGAGCTGCTCAAGAAGAACCAGGAGCTCATTGATAAGGCCATGGTCGACTACGAACTTATAGAGGAGTTCAACTACAACATATCTGCAGAAGACTTCTCTGCAAAGTACGTGCACTACTGTGAAAATACATAATTTGCATCTTTTGGTAGTATTCTCACGGTTTCAGGTACTCCTTTTGGAGGCCAGGGCTGCAACCAAACTTACCATATGAATATTTGTTTTAAGCAGTGTTCATACTGTAATTTAGTGACATCTGATCATTGTGATTAGATTTTAATGAATGGCCATTGGTCCTTGAAATCACATGTTAAATATCTCAATCAGAGAATTGGTCTATAAAATTTGTGTTAAATATCTGAATGTTGATTGGTCGTTTTAATGAAATGTTAAATATATGAATAATGATATATTCTTGTAATCACATGCTAAATATCTGAATGCTGATTGGGCCCCTTAGATGGACATGTATCAGCTGGCCTTACAAGATTCAGCAGCAAATGGACGCTACTGAGCAAGCCTTGGATGCGGACGAAGAGCGATTCCAGAAGAACCTGCTATCAGACCAAAACACATTCCAGGTACACACCAGCTGTTAGACCAAACGCATTCCTGATTTGAAACTACATAAACCACAAAAAGTGCCTTGATTGGGGGCGGAGGGCTTTCTCCACAGCCAGCGATTTTACCCAGAAAGCACCAAAGAATGAGCAAGGTTACTTAGTGGTACTGTGGCGACTTACCCGCATCGCGAGCAGCAGAGAACAAATATGTTTACCACAAGAAGCCTGCAGACAAATGCTATTTCAATCCACTCTCTGTTTTATTACGTTTACAGACGCGTGTGGAGGAGGCTAGAGGGAGCTGTATTTGGCTTTCTCTTTGCTGACATTTCTTTTTGGACATAAAAATGATATATTAGAACCGCTTTGTCACCAGTTTACTAACCGAGGTCCGACGGAATCCTCAACCGTTAAAAGACAATAGAATCTATTAAAATCCGCGCTATTAAACAGGCCATCCGGTGTAAATTATCAATCACATCCTCAAAGCTGCTTCCAAATATGCACACTGCTTTCACAATTTTTAAACATTTTTCGTGTTTTCCGTTAAAAAACAACGGAGATTGTTACTTAAACGACCGGAAGTAAACTGGTACAAGCGAAAAAAAGGTTTGACGCAGACACCCAACAGCCAAATTACTGCTGTCATGTAAACCACATGCTTTTTCATTAATATTCTATGATACTGCAATTTTGCGATTGTTTCTTTTTAAAGTGTCAGACTTTTTATGGCTAGCTGTTCATTATTAAATTTCATACAGGGGTCGCCAAGTCTTTCTAATCATATAACCGTGGCCCTAACAATACTAGTAGTAAACAATATGTGGTCTTTTATCATCAGGACCGACTGGATTCGCTTAACATGGCCGTGGCTGGCTTTGCCGCTCACACAGACATTAGTAAGGCTCATGAGGTGGCAAACGAAGTCCGTCGACTTGTGAAACAGCTGAAGGAATGCCAGACCCTGGCACATACCTACAACAACAGAGAGAGGCTATTCAACATGCCTGTCACTTCGGTGCGTAAATGCTTAGCAAGTGTGTCTTGCCTTGACCTGATCAACTGCTTTTCAACTCAAAATCTGTATATTATTTTAGTGCAGATTTACAGTGGTACCTATTAATTGGCCTTTAAGCTGGTACTAAACAGCCACTTTCCTAAGCCCTGATATATTTGTACTTTTAACACCCTATTTTATACCTCTTTAAAAGCGGCCCCTTTATTATGGTTATTCCTCTGAACTGCATTGCGCACCCATTTCTGGGCATTATAATGATGATGTTAATGATAACGACTGAATTTATCTTACCTTTCGTTGCAGTACGAGAAGCTAGGCCGTCTCATTAAGGAGTTTGAGCCATTTAAGAACATGTGGCTAACAGCGTCCGACTGGCAAAAATGGCATGACAGCTGGATGAATGACCCATTGACAACCATTGATGCAGAACAGCTTGAGCAGAACGTGAACAACTCATTCAAGACCATCTTCAAATGTTACAAACACTTTAAGGAAATACCAGGTAAAAACAAGGACAAACAATCACCAAGCGTTTACTACTCCAAGAAGCACCTTTGCAGAAAAGTTGTTCCCGTGCACATAATTAAGTGTGTTGTGCTAGGCGTGACTGGCCTTTTATCATTTTAGCTTGCCAGCAGGTCGCGTATGAAGTACGTGAGAAGATAGAGGCGTTCAAGCCCTACATCCCTCTTATCCAGGGTCTGCGTAATCCTGGCATGAGGAGCCGTCATTGGGAACAGGTATGTCATGGCCCAACCCTGAGTAGATAGAAAGCAATAGCGTTCATTTAGATGTCACCTTCATGTATAGCGAGTATGTGAAAGCCTAACCCCAGCTGAATAAAGGCTTGCCATATTGAGGTGTGAGTTCATTAGGATAAACCTTACTTTAACTTGTGTATATCAGGTCTGTCATAGCTTCACCCTGGTTAGATAACAGTGTGTCGTACGGAGGTGTACCTAGATAAGGTGTCCTCCTTTTCCCAGTGAATAACATATATGTCATTGCCTAATCATGGCTAGATAGAGTGGTGTACGTAAGTGTTTGTAGATTGACTGTCTCTGATTGATACTTGATACTCTACTTTGTACAAAACATCGTTTCCTTTACATTTTACAGCTGTCCAAGGAGCTTTGTTTCCCTGTGGTCGCTAATGCCCAGCTGACGTTCACTAAGTGTCTTGAGATGGGCTTACAGGACCACACAGACATTATAGCCAAGATTGGGGAGATCGCAGGGAAAGAATACTCAATCGAGCAGGTAGGCGAATAACCAAGTCCAGGGACGATTTCTCATTGTCATTTTACATGCATTTCACATTACGTCTATTTCACATCCTTTTCACGTGGTATTAAAGATGTAAAAAGGACTTCAAAATTTCACATAATTTTTACCTGGTAAATGATGTAAAAACTATATGAAATCCAGGACAATTTCACATGGTTTTTTACACACCTTTCACGTCAGTTTTACGTAGTTCCACAAGTGTAAGAACGTAAGCTGCAAACTGGCAGCAAGTACTAAGACGGAGTTGCCATACCAATAAGTAACATCATTTATATATCCTTCCTCGAACCACCAACTGTTTTTCTTCTTCCCATGCAATCTATCACCCTTTTGGTGTTTGATCCTCGTCGTATCACCTTTCCCTTGTTGTCCTCTATGTTATCTATGTCTAATTTTAATGGTGTGTTTCCCAGGCTTTGGACAAGATGGAGAGCGAGTGGAAGCCCTTGTTACTTGATATCTTGGCTTACAAGGAGACAGGCACGTTCATCATGAAGGTCAGCGACGACTGCTCGCAGTTGCTTGATGACCACATCGTGATGACACAGAGCATGAGCTTCTCGCCCTACAAGAAGCCCTTTGAAGACCGCATCACTTCATGGGAAGGCAAACTCGTTATGACACAGGTTAGCCCATCATTTATGAAGCATTTTGCAACTTCTGCCGATTCGTAGCCATACTTGAACTCTTCTGTGACATTTTGTTATGGACGTGTTATGTTACACTTTTTCATTTTTCTATAAATGTGATTGCTTAGTTGCACAAAGTTATAATGAAGATCTCTGTGTGATACCGGCTGTTGTGTGACACTTGTGCGACTTTTGTCTCTTTCCCAGGATGTGGTGAATGAATGGCAATTTATATGACATGTATATAATATGTTGTGTGACTCTAATTGTGTGATACTGGTTGCTGTTGTAAGACACTTGCTGTTTTTCCTATATGTAATGGACGAATGGCTGAAGGTTATATGACACTTGTATATACTCTTGTTGTATGATACTTCTTATTGTATGATGATCCTTGTTGTGTGACACTTTTTTCCAGGATGTAATGGACGAATGGCTGAAGGTTATATGACACTTGTATATACTCTTGTTGTATGATACTTCTTATTGTATGATGATCCTTGTTGTGTGACACTTTTCTCCAGGATGTAATAGACGAATGGCTGAAGGTTATATGACACTTGTATATGTTGTATAATACTTCGTATTGTATGATGATCCTTGTTGTGTGACACTTTCCTCCAGGATGTAATGGACGAATGGCTTCAGTGCCAGAGGAATTGGTTGTATCTGGAGCCCATCTTCAGCTCGGAGGATATCAACCGTCAGCTCCCAGTAGAGAGCAAAAGATACCAGACCATGGAAAGAATCTGGAGAAAGGTCATGAATGCTGCCAAGTCAAACCCTCAGGTATGACCTCACATACTTCTTGCACACAGCTCCTGTCCAGGTTCAACTGTGATCACTCACCCGCTTACCTATGATGTTTTATCGGATGCTATCATGTATTCTAACAAGGAGAGTGGGCGTGTTCCAGATAGTAGAGAATCCTGGGTAGTTCGGACAAGAAAGCAAGGCTTTTGCTTTTGACTTTTGTTAACAGCCGTTTTTTTAAATAGGGCACAGAAAAGCAAATATGGTCAGCACGTGCAGGTTCTTATAACTGAACAAAATGCATAATTAATGAACCTAAGGAAAAAAAAGGTTCTTATTTTTCTTCTTTAAATCGTATCTCTGTTTGAACTCGTGTAAGTTATTATATATACTATATATGAAATAAATAAAGGAGGTATATTCCTGGCCGCCAGAGTGTGCTCAACACACAGGATGTAGTTCTTCCTCTGTCCCCTATATAATATGTAAGATATATTATTTGCTATAACAAACAATATCACCTCACTAGGTGATATCGCTGTGCCCAGATGCAAGGCTTCTTGAGAGTCTACGGGAGTGTAACAAGCTGCTTGAGCAGGTGCAGAAGGGCCTTAGCGAGTACCTCGAGACCAAGCGCACAGCCTTCCCACGGTTCTACTTCCTCTCGGATGACGAGCTGCTGGAGATTCTGTCCCAGACCAAGGACCCGACTGCCGTACAGCCCCATCTAAGGAAGTGCTTTGAGAATATTGCCAAGGTAACGTCTCTTGTACATTATGTATCAGGAAAGGTATATATGCCGTAAACGCCTCTCGCCCTTCGTGTATTAGGTAGGGTATATATGCCGCAAACGCCTCTCGCCCTTCGTGTATTAGGTAGGGTATATATACCGTAAACACCGCTCGCCCTTCATGTATTAGGTAGGGTATATATACCGTAAACACCGCTCGCCCTTCATGTATTAGGTAGGGTATATATACCGTAAACACCGCTCGCCCTTCATGTATTAGGTAGGGTATATATGCCGTAAACACCGCTCGTCCTTCATGTATTAGGTAGGGTATATATGCCGTAAACGCCTCTTGTATTATTGGGTGGGGTATATTTAAGGTAAACATGTCTCGTATTATCAAGTAGGGTTTTTATATGGTAAACACCTCTTGTGCCTCTTGTACCAGTTATACACTGTTAACACCTCTCGTTCTTCATGTATTAGATAGGGTATATATACGGTAAATACGGTAAAAGCTTCTCGTACTTCGCGTATAAGAAAGGGCATCTATAGGGTATATAACTCGTAATATTATTAAATATTTTTGCAATAATATTATATGCCGATGTACTAGTGTACCTATTACAAAAAATGGGATATTACAAGATATTAAAACAAGTTCTAATTGTAAATGCGTTCACTTTTTCAGTTGAAGTTCGAGGAAGACCTTCGTATCTCTTCCATGTTTTCCGGAGAAGGGGAGAACGTTGATTTCTCCACAGATCTTTACCCGACAGGCAACGTGGAGGATTGGTTACTGGAGGTGGAAAACACCATGAGAAACAGCTTACGGGACACGCTACGCAAAGCGCTGGAGCTTTACCCAACGGTAAGTCATGTTACAAGGCACGCAACGCAAGGCGCATGAACTAAACAGTAGCCCACGCCATGACACCCTACATAGTATAGGGTGCCCGAACTTAACCAACGATAAGACTACCAACGATTAGCATGAGACACATCATGAAAGATGCCGAAGCTTTTCCCAATGGTATATCTTCTTCAGCCTCATCCCAACGGTATAGGAATGTTAAGAATGGTTTAAGAAATGCTTATCCAACGGTGAAACTAAGTTTTTTTACTTTTTACTTTTGAGGAAAACGGCTGAAAATCAGAGAACATTTGACGTCTGGCTTTTTAATTTTCAATTGTTAGCTGCTGTTGCCGTTCGTCCTTACCTAAGTTCCTAAAGGTGCACACTTGAGAAAAAAAACAATGGTACGAATGTTATTGCAGGTACCACGTACTGAGTGGGTTCTACAGTGGCCAGGACAAGTAGTCATTGCTGGATGTCAAACGTTCTGGACCAGAGAGGTGACAGAAGCTTTGCAAGAAAACAGTCTGGGCGAGCTCAACACTGCTTTGCGCAACCAGGTATATAGAACATCAGAGCATGATTAGAATGACTAGAGTCAAGCTGTAAAATAGCAAGGTGGCATGATAAGAAAGACTGCAGACAATCTGTAGAATAACTAGGTTAGATGGCAAGAGCAAATACAGACAAGCTTTAGAATAACTAGGTTAGATGGCAAGAGCAAATACAGACAATCTGTAGTAACTAGGTTAGATGGCAAGAGCAAATACAGACAAGCTGTAGAATAACTAGGTTAGATTGCAAGAGCAAATACAGACAAGCTGTAGAATAACTAGGTTAGATGGCAAGAGCAAATACAGACAAGCTGTAGAATAACTAGGTTAGATGGCAAGAGAAAATACAGACAAGCTGTAGAATAACTAGGTTAGATGGCAAGAGCAAATACAGACAAGCTGTAGAATAACTAGGTTAGATGGCAAGAGCAAATACAGACAAGCTGTAGAATAACTAGGTTAGATGGCAAGAGCAAATACAGACAATCTGTAGAATAACTAGGTTAGATGGCAAGAGCAAATACAGACAAGCTGTAGAATAACTAGGTTAGATGGCAAGAGCAAATAAAGACAATCTGTAGAATAACTAGGTTAGATGGCAAGAGCAAATACAGACAATCTGTAGAATAACTAGGTTAGATGGCAAGAGCAAATACAGACAATCTGTAGAATAGTTAGGTGACACGATTAGAAAGGCTAGAGTCAAGCTGTAGAATAAGTAAGTGTTATGACTAGAGAAAATACTGACTTAAAGCAGTAGAAAAAGTAGGTGGCATGAGAAAGACTACTGACAAGCTGTAAAATAATTAGGTGATATGACTAGAAAAAAACTACTGACAAGATGTAGAATAAGTAGGTGGTATGACTAGAAAGACTACCGGGTAAGCTGTAGAATAACTTGGTCTTCGTATGCGTGATTGAATAGCCCATCATAATGTGGAAATGGTATGTTTTATGCCTGTTGAAACCACAGTACTTTCCCCGACGATTCGATCGTCACTCCTCTGTTGAAGCACGTTGGTGAATAGAAGGCAGCTTGATACGTCTGCGAAACTACTCTGTTTCACAGGCGTAAAGCCTACCTTTTAGACCTTTGGTTTATTTATCTGTTTGTGACAGTTCCACCACATTTTCTTAAAGGATTGTTGCGTGTGTTTTTTAGCTGAACGACCTGGTGACACTCGTGAGAGGTGATCTCTCAAAACTTGCGCGACTCATCCTGGGCGCGCTTATCGTCATTGAGGTATGATTCTTTGTCATGTTTTTTCAAGAGTCTATTTCAGCCGCCATTTTGACATTCCAAGTACAATATATCAAGAGCGTAGAAACATGCGACTGTTTGGGAAAGTTATTACGATATTTTCGATTGACTTTGGCAAATGAAGTGTAAAACTTTGCTTTTAAATTGTTATTCAGCGATTGTATCACATTATTTGTCTCCGAATATTTATTGAAAATGAAAAGAAAACAAGTTTAGGTGACAAGGGCGCACTGATATTTCATTTCCACGTGGTTTGCTTTAGAAGGAATGTTTGGTGATTTTGGAAATGTGATTTGGGGTTATGTTGACTTGTTCTTATTGTACTCTAGGTACACGCCTGTGATGTGGCGGGCAAGATGGTGGAAGAGGGAGTTCAGTCTGCTAATGACTTTGAGTGGATCAGCCAGCTCAGGTGATAACATCTCGAAGCACTTAATTATTCTCTTTGGTAACTTTTAATTACCCTAGGTGACCTAGGTCACTTCGTTAGCCAATAACTTGTCCAAATCTTTTTACTGCTTATGACATGGTTGCAACCTGACTGATGTATACCTAAGATACTAATGGACTAGTATTATGCCGTACCAGCTTAACTGATATATCTTGTGTATAGGTACTAATGGACCAGTATTATAACGTACCAGCTTGACTGATATATCTTGTGTATAGGTACTAATGGACTAGTATTATGTCGTACCAGCTTAACTGATATATCTTGTGTATAGGTACTAATGGACCAGTATTATGTCGTATCAGCTTGACTGATATATCTTGTGTATAGGTACTAATGGACCAGTATTATGTCATACCAGCTTGACTGATATATCTTATGTATAGATACTACTGGGAGGAAGACAATATGGTCATCCGCGCCGTCAACGCCCAATTCGACTACGGCTATGAGTACTTGGGTAACACCGGTCGTCTTGTCATTACCCCTCTAACTGATCGCTGCTATCTGACTCTCACTGGAGCTCTTCATCTCAAGTTCGGAGGTGCTCCAGCAGGTCCTGCTGGCACCGGCAAGACTGAGACTACCAAGGTAATGTTAAACAGTCCCTGCTTAAAGCCGCATTGTCACCAGTTCACTTCCGGAGGTCCGACGGAAACCTCAACCGTTAAAGACAAAAGAATCTATTAGAATCCGAGATATTTAACATGCCATCCGCTCTCAATTATCAATCACATCCTCGAAGAAACTTGCAATATACACACTGCTTTCAATATTTTGAAATATTTTTCGCGTTTTCCGTTAAAAATCATCGGAGATTGTAACGTAATCGACCGGAATTAAACTGGTGACAATGCGGCTTTAAGTTCGTCCTCCTAGCAGAATACAAGTGTTGGAAAGCACCCCTTTCCATTGGGTGATCATGCAAAGCTATTGGTGTATTTTTTTTATTTGGTAACTGAAGTAAAACACTGGCTATTTTGAGATTTCTTCTCATAATTTGTCTTCTAATATTATATTGTAAGACTACTAAAAGGAGAACTACTTAGTGCATCCTATTAACATCGTCACAGAAACTCACGAATTGTGAAGATTTGCAAATTTTAAAGCATGGCGCACTGACAAACTGACAGTCCAAGCTGGATAGAATTTCGCCTCAGTTGCACGCGAGACATAATTTCGTTCGATTGACGTCCGCACACTGTGAGTTTTTGGCCTCCCGAGGCAGTGAGCAAAGATTTTACGCGTAATATTTTCCTCACCGTCTGCGCCGGGCTGAAGAACCCAACTCTGATTTTAGTGCAATCAAGACAACGTTAAAGGGAAGTAAGTCAATAAGCATCCGAAAATCACACTTTTGACTGGAAAAAAGTAGGAGGATCCCGTCGTGTTCTGCTGTGCATTGAAGCATTTTTCCGCATCTTATTGGCTTACTTAACAAAACTGCTTAGGTGGCCACGGAAGCGCGCGTCGTAGATAGCACTTTCCTCGCATCCTTATTGGCTTACTTCAGAATGCTATCATGGTGGTCACGGTACTGCGCGTCGTATCTGATAACACATCTCTCACATTCTTATTGGCTAACTACACAATACTATCCAGGTGGTCACGGAAGTGCGCGTCGGACACTGTATTCAAAGTTTTCCATTCATAAAAAAATAACTTTTTTTAACTTACTGTCGTCATGCCTTGTCTTCGTACTACAAGGTTCCCCAAATAGAGTAAACAAATGTCTGTTTGTCACAGGATTTGGGTAAAGCGATGGCTGTACAGTGCGTAGTGTTTAATTGCTCTGATCAACTCGACTTCATGGCGATGGGCAAGTTTTTCAAAGGATTAGCCAGGTGTGTAAACTGATAATCGTACAGTTGTCAAATGAGTAAATTGCCATTGCTGACTCCTTACATTACGACAGGAAAGCAAAATATTCGACGTAATCATAAAAGAATTCGCGTTATTGAGCCTTGCTATACATTCAAGTACATTGAAATTGAACTCCCTCGCGTGCCTGTTTTACGACGTGGCTAAACACAAACTTATTTTAATAAAGCATAAGCTTGCGCATATGGGTATTTAGGCATATACTCCATTAGAAGCATATGGGTATTTGGGGATATCCTCCATTGGAAGCATATGGGTATTTGGGGATATCCTCCATTAGAAGCATATGGGTATTTAGGGATATCCGCCATTAGAAACATATGGGTATTTAGGGATATCCGCCATTAGAAACATATGGGTATTTGGGGATATCCTTCATTAGGATATATCCTAATCACATTTAACTGGAGTATTCACTGATATATCGTTATCATATTTAACTGGAGTATTCACTGATATATCCTAATTCTATTTGTGCAGCGCCGGTGCATGGGCGTGCTTTGATGAGTTCAACCGTATCGACGTGGAGGTGTTATCTGTCGTCGCACAGCAAATCTCCACCATACAGCAAGCTCTGGAAGCCAGGGTAAATATAAACTATCTGGTCTCTCCCGTGGGTTAATTTTAAGCTGTAAAAGCCATGGTAAACATCACAAACTCTCAGGTCTCTCCCTTAGATTTTTAGTTAGTTTTAAGTTCAGGCTTTATTGCTAAGAAAAGGTTTTGCGTCAGGTCGAGCGGTTCATGTTTGAGGGAGTAGAGCTTAATCTAAAGCCCAGCTGTGCTGTCTTTATCACTATGAACCCTGGATATGCCGGACGTACAGAGCTTCCTGACAACCTGAAGGTAAGTCTTCATCAGAGTTTCACCCTGCTGACTCGGACACACTTATTCGATCTTCATTTTTGAAACGCCGGGAGACAATGTTTTCAGACAGCGACTCTTATTCATTACATTTGAGGATATCGAGCTCTACTGTGAAAATTATGTTCTATCTTTCTCTGGGGCTCTACTCGAAAAAAAATCTTTTTAGGTTCTGTTCAACCTTGTTATCCTTTATATCTTTAGCCCTGTTCCACTTTGCTCAATCTATCTGTCGTATCTTTAGTCCCTGTTTCACTTTGCTCAATCTATCGTATCTTTAGGCGCTGTTTCGTCCTGTCGCCATGATGGTACCGAACTACGCTCTTATTGCTGAGATCAGTCTTTTCTCGTTCGGTTTCTCTGAGGCTAAAGGTCTAGCTAAGAAGATCACAACTACCTTCAAGCTGTCGTCGGAACAGCTCAGCTCACAGGTAAGTCCTTCAAACCATCACCCCTAAAAATATCTTATCTCACAGGTAAATCCTTGACATTGCACGGGTAAATCATTCATACTCTTACCAAAATATAAAAAATAAGGCCTTCAAATCATTAAGCAGCTCGGGTTCTAAGGAAGGCCTTCAAGGTATCACCCAAGGGTTTTTTAAGTACGTATGGTTTATTGATGCTATTCAAACTGTATTTTTGTCCCCTTGTGGTTTGCTTAGGACCATTATGATTTCGGCATGCGAGCAGTCAAGACTGTCATCTCTGCAGCAGGAAACTTGAAGAGAGAGGCGCCTGACATGAGCGAGGTAAGTGACACACGGCCGTAGCAGGTAGTAGGGCTCTTGAGGCCAAAAAAAAGTTAAGAAAATAATCTGTAAGGGTTTGGCTTCGCCCCCAATTATCTTGATGTTTCTTTTTCGTCCCCCCATATTCCGATGGTCCCTGTTCAGCCAAGTTGATTGTGGCGACAGCGACGAATATTTTAGATTTGAAATGCTTCCCAAATATTTCTCTATAGGAGCTAATCGTGTTACGTGCGATCCGTGACGTGAACGTGCCCAAGTTCTTGCAGGATGACTTAAAGTTGTTCCGTGGTATCGTCTCTGATCTCTTCCCACATGTCAAGTAAGTAATGTTACCATGGGTTCTCCTTGAGACTGCAATTACTTCTCATATAGCCCAAAGACCCTCAGACAACCGCCATTTTGTCCCCCTCCCACCCCCCCCCCCCCAAAAAAAAATATTTTTTTCGGTTCGGTTGAATTTGGTAAAAAGTATTTCATTTTTAAATGGTTATTTCGGGATTTTTCATTAAATTTGTCTTACAATACTGAGAAGGATAGGAATGGTGTGGCTGACAAGGGCGTTTTTAAGTCGCTGATACCGGTCAGAGTTCTTCTAATTTAACTCTCCCTGTCAAAACGCCATTTTGCCCGACGTTTGGGAAACAAAAATATAAGAGGATCAATAAAAGGAATTACAGGTGCTGGAAAAGTAAAACAGAATAAAGAAAAGATGGCTACGAAACTTAACTTGGTTTTGTTCCCAGGGAACAACCTATCGACTATGGTGTATTGGAGGACTCCATTCGCAAGACCTGCCTGAAGACCGGCCTTCAAGATGTTGATGGTAATAATTATTACGTGTTATCTCTGCCATGAGGACCCTCTACATAGCTGATGGTGCAGAACGTTACTGCAGTTCTTATTTGTTTGATGGTCCAGCGTTTGTGCGGTACATTTTTACAGTTTAATAGCATTTCAATATTGTCTTGGTGAGAATTATAACGTGTTATCTTAGCTGATGATGCAGAACGCTACTGCAGTTCTCATTTGCTCTCATCGCCTTTGTGGGGTGCATTTTAGAAGTTTTATAGAATCCCAATCCCCTGATATCTTAGTGTTTCAAGTGCACCTGTTGAAAGACTTATTTTACCACTAAGAAGTTTCAGTTATGCCATTCCAATTTAGGTTTCATTATTTTTAGCTACGTATTCAGTTCTGTCCATGACAAAAATGTTATGACATTCCAATTCCTCGTTTTCATTTTTTTGTCACTTTATATATTCAGTGGCGCAGTCGTCGTTGTGACACTCCAACTCGTTTTTAGGTTTTGTCACCAAGTGTATCCAGCTTTACGAGACAACAGTGGTCCGTCATGGCTTGATGTTGGTGGGCCCTACTGGATCCGGTAAAACCCAATGTTATGAGGTACTCAAGAAGGCCATGACGGCCCTGAAAGGTCAGAAGTCACCTGCAGGCAACGAGTTCGAGGAAGTCCACACGTTTGTACTTAACCCCAAGTCTATCACTATGGGGCAGCTCTACGGAGAGTTTGATCTACTCACTCATGAATGGTGAGTTGGGTAAACTATATCATAAGTGCGGTTAAACCCTGATAACTTGAACTTATGTGGCAGAGTGGGATATCACGTAAAGGGTAAACTTTATCAAAAGCGGGGGGGGGGTGAAACCATGATAACATGAACTAATTTGTCAGGACAGTGGAATGATACATAAAGAGTCAACTGTATATATGTGAACCCTGATAACTTGTACTTTTGTGGCAGAGTGGAATATCACGTTTTTAGGGATGGTTCAGAAAACTGAACATGCGTGGCCCTCAAAAGCACATTTCAAACGGCCACACACTATAGTTCTGGGACAAAATTCAATTTAATGATCGCACAACTACATAACACGGACAAGACCAAGTATGGTCACAAGATCGAAATACCCCGTCATCCTGCGTTTGGCAGTGGAAGGCTAAATGTGACAGTTTGCCAATACAGTCGCAGACAATACACCTACTCACTACACACGCTCTATCACGTTGTGACGATAACAAATGAACTAAAATATGAATTTTAAAATAAGTTTCAATCAACTGTATGCTGACAGTACGCTAAATTTTGTATGTTGATTTCAGAGTATACAAAATACACTCTGCGCGTTTGTTTTCTCGAGGCTAATAGTGCTTCTTTTGTTGTCGTCTTTGTCTTTTTTTGATGATCGCCACCTCGGGGCTAATACTTGCTTGTGGTTGTTGTCTTTAGGACGGATAGTATCCTCTTCTCAGGGCTAATACTTGCTTGTGGTTATTGTCTTTAGGACGGATAGTATCCTCTTCTCAGGGCTAATACTTGCTTGTGGTTGTTGTCTGTAGGACGGATAGTATCCTCTTCTCAGGGCTAATACTTGCTTGTGGTTGTTGTCTTTAGGACTGATGGTATCCTCTTCTCAGGGCTAATACTTGCTTGTGGTTGTTGTCTTTAGGACTGATGGTATCATCTTCTCAGGGCTAATACTTGATTGTGGTTGTTGTCTTTAGGACTGATGGTATCCTCTTCTCAGGGCTAATACTTGCTTGTGGTTGTTGTCTTTAGGACTGATGGTATCATCTTCTCAGGGCTAATACTTGCTTGTGGTTGTTGTCTTTAGGACTGATGGTGTCCTCTTCTCAGGGCTAATACTTGCTTGTGGTTGTTGTCTGTAGGACTGATAGTATCCTCTTCTCAGGGCTAATACTTGCTTGTAGTTGTTGTCTTAAGGACATATAGTATCCTCTTCTCAGGGCTAATACTTGCTTGTGGTTGTTGTCTTTAGGACGGATGGTATCATCTTCTCAGGGCTAATACTTGCTTGTGGTTGTTGTCTTTAGGACGGATGGTATCCTCTTCTCAGGGCTAATACTTGCTTGTGGTTGTTGTCTGTAGGACTGATGGTATCATCTTCTCAGGGCTAATATTTGCTTGTGGTTGTTGTCTTTAGGACTGATGGTATCATCTTCTCAGGGCTAATACTTGCTTGTGGTTGTTGTCTGTAGGACGGATGGTATCCTCTCCTCTATGATCCGTGGTGGGTCATCAAGCTCCACGCCTGATCTCAAGTGGTACGTGTTTGACGGTCCCGTGGACGCTGTCTGGATTGAGAACATGAACACAGTGCTGGATGACAACAAGAAGCTGTGCCTTACCAGTGGAGAGATCATCAAGCTCTCAGAGGTAAGTCTTAGCCTGACCAGTGGAGAGACCATCAGGCTCTCAGAGGTAAGTCTCAGCCTGACCAGTGGAGAGATAATTAAGCTTTCAGTGGTATGTCTGCTCCTGATTTTTAGAGTTATTATAAAGCTCGCAGAGACTTATTAGTCGGGAGATCATAAAGCTTTTAGAGGTAAGTCTCCGCCTAATTAGTGGAAAAATAAATAAACCTTCCCCTTGTCCCATATATATTGTTTATTATTCGGCTAGTTATACATATACATTGCTTATTATTCGGCTTGATATTTGTAACATTTTTCTCCCCTGATTTTCACAGGTGATGACCATGATGTTTGAGGTGCAGGATCTGGCCGTAGCCTCACCCGCTACTGTCAGCCGCTGCGGTATGGTGTACCTTGAGCCCAGTATACTTGGGTTGTCACCATACGTGGTGTGCTACCTCAAACGCCTACCAGATGCCATCTTCGACTACAAGGACAAGTTGCAAGCCCTGTTTGACGGCTTCTTGGAGGTAAAGTTATATATAGGCTGACTAGAAAGATACCAGACAAGCTGTAGAATTACTTGGTGGTCTGCTTAGGCAGTCTGCTTATTAAGGGGATGCTTAGCAACCCCTTAATACTTTTTAGGCGTGCTTATAAACTGTATGGAGTATGTATGCTAAGTCGTATGCGAAGGGCATTTAACCATGACTCACAATGTTGTTCTGGGATATACAAAAAAAACTTATATTTTACTTTGTGTTACCTTTCAGAGCTCATTGAAGTTCATAAGGGATAATGTGAAAGAGTATGCACCGACTGTGGACAGCAACTTGACATGCAGTTTAATGAGACTTTTGGACTGCTTCTTCCAACCATTTGTACCCAGGGAGGTGAGAGCTCACACAGGAGTGTATCCAGAGGGGTAGCCCAGGGGTCCCGGGTCCCCCTTTTCTGGTCGAAGAAAGCTATTACGTCTTAGTCGTTACGTCTCAGTTGGAAACGAATGTTCTTGAGAAATCACTTTGGCTTACAAATTCCTGGCTAGGCCCTTGTCACCCTTTCCTATTGGTATCCAGTTGTTTCGTCAACAAGCCGGTTTGTCCACACCAAGTTATTACACACGTGGAGTCATTTCAGGGATAAAACATCCCCTATTCCATCCACATACTTTCTTTGTTTACTCAATGTTTGATGCTAGTAATTTTTGGTTTTTGCTATCATAACGTGCTATAACATTCTACTCCCAGGGTCAGACGATATTACCAGAGAAGCTTGCTTTGATCGAGCAGCTCATTGAACCGTGGTTCATCTTCTCACTCATCTGGTCCGTGGGCGGGACTACAGACAGCGACGGCAGAAAGAAATTCAGCGAGTTTTTGCGCAAGAAAATGAAAGAGGAAAAGGTGAGTGATTACCGCATTGCAACGGAGGGGGCATTGGGCACTAAATCTGATTTGATTGTGAACAAGGTCTCCATGGTAATTTTACCCATTCCAAATTTTATAAAATTTTATAATTACCAGTGGTAAAGAGGCGCAGTCAATCGCAACTCTGTTATTGTTTCGTTCAAAATGTGAAGTATATGTTATGTCCTTTTTATGTAACTATCCACTAATACAGTTTAAAGCTACATTTTCGAATTTCAGTCAAAAGTATCACTATAGCTTACCAAAATATACCGATAGAAAGGCTTTCTCGCGTTAAATCGCTGAGATCCCAAGCTTACGTATCTGTTGTTTTTTCCTCAGATTGCGATGCCATTCCCCGCCCAGGGCCTCGTCTTTGACTACCGGCTTATGGACGGTGGAGCAAGCAGCAGTGATGATGACGATGAGGAGGAGAGCAAGAAATCTGACACGGTCAGTAATATGTCTGAATGCTTGTGTTCATCTGAGTATTATGAAAGAGGCTTATCAGAGCTTTAAAGTGCCTACGCCCAATACCTAGATAATGATTTGAATAGTTTAGGGGTATAGCTTTTGATGTATGTTTAAATGTTAGGTTTGAGAAATTTGACAAGAATGGCTATGGAAATTAAATTGCAGTGAAAATATTCCCGGTAAAAGGCTGCAGAATACAAAGTATTTTGTTTCCATCGTCCACGTTTTTGTCGCTGTTGCTGTAGGTTCCTATTGGGTCTTATGTTTGGCTGATAGTAGGTTCTTATTATCAGATCAAATGGTGTAACTGGATGGAGGGTATTTCCCAAGTCAATATTAACCAGGACATGCGCTACTCGGATATCATCGTACCAACCCTGGACCTGGTCAGAGGCTCCTTCATCTTGGAAAAGCTGGTCACCAACCACAAGAAGGTACGGGCCAGATCACATATACAACTTAGATAAGGGCACAGAATACCTGACTGACCTAAGAATTACATAAGGGCACAGAATACCCACGCACTTAACTGACCGGCCTTGTACTCCTTACACAACAACAAGGGGTATACATGGGCGGATCCAAGAGTTCCAATAAGGGGGGCTCATTGTTTTTCTGTGGAATTCCTTGTATTTCTTATTATTTTTAGGTCAAATATCTGAAAATAGGGGGGGGGGGGAAGGGGAGGGGGAGGCTCGGCCCAGGCCTAGATCGGCCCACGGTCAGATCATGCATACGAAAACTACTTGAAGGCATAGTGTTACCACACAGACAGGTTGTCTTTTCTGGCTGACTGTGTAGATTAGTGACTTAATGACTTGTGTAGGTTCTGTGCGTGGGTCCTACTGGATCAGGAAAGACTCTTGCCATCTCTGATAAGCTACTTAACAAGATGCCGCACGCATTCCTCTCGCATTTCATCAATTTCTCGGCAAGGACATCTGCTAATCAGACACAGGATATTATCGACGGCAAGCTGGACAAAAGGTACAATCCTGAAAGATTTGTGAGATGCCTTGCATATATATCATGGGTTAAAGAGGGGGGGACATGTCAGACCTCCTTTACAGTGCGACCAGTAAAACCGTGGACAGAAAATGCATGCATAGAAATATGCATGGATGTTTGGTTAGACCAATCACATACATTTGCAAACAATCAACTATGAACGTGACCTAACAAGTCTCAGCTCCTTTCTTTAGAAAATATACATTGCATGTCTTTTGTTAGTGTTCACGTTTTTAGAGATCGCGCTTTTAGAGATCGTGATGATATCGGATATACTCTGTAAACCTGTCCTGAATTATACTACACTGTTTTGTTGTCTGTAGACGTAAGGGCGTTTTCGGCCCACCTCTCGGGAAATATTATGTCCTGTTTGTGGATGACCTCAACATGCCTGCTTTAGAAGTGTACGGAGCCCAGCCTCCTATAGAGATCCTCAGGCAGTACTGTGATCACAAGGGCTGGTACGACAGAAAGGCCATAGGTCAGTATACAACACTCAAGGGTTGACATCTTGAAGCAGCACATCCGCAGTTCAAGAATGCTTTTAGCATTATTTCGCGAAGCTCGAAAACAGTCCAAATCAAGCGAAACAATCAAAATATTGTTTTAAACAGTCTTTGATCTTTAAGACAAGTGCAGTATTCTGGTTTGAACACCTTATTGAATTAAAAAAGTACGTTTAGGTTTGCTATAAAGACTGTACGTTTACTCAAAACTTGAAACTGTATTGAGTAAACCTCCGCATATAATCCTTTTCCCGAAAATTGGTTATTTTCTTTTAGCTACACTTGGATAAGGTAAACAGTAAGGTTATACGTTTGATGGCTACATAAAGCGTGTGGCTTATTGTCTGTTGTTGGCTTATTGTCTGTTGTTGGCTTATTGTCTGTTGTTGGCTTATTGTCTGTTGTTGGCTTATTGTCTGTTGTTGGCTTATTGTCTGTTGTTGGCTTATTGTCTGTTGTTGGCTTATTGTCTGTTGTTGGCTTATTGTCTGTTGTTGGCTTATTGTCTGTTGTTTTTTCAGGTGTCTTCCGTGAGCTTGTGGACATCACCTTTGTGTGCGCTATGGGCCCCCCTGGGGGTGGGCGTAATCCGGTCACACCACGCTTCCTACGCCACTTTAATCACTTGTCCTTCACGGAACTCGAGGATTCCAGTAAACAAAATATCTTCAGCTCTATTCTCAAGTCGTGGCTAGGTGAGTCTTGCAGGCAGTATTGGGACCGTACACATCAGTTTTGAACGGGGTATACGCGTAAAAACAAGGTAGTCCTTGCTGAACAGGTTAAAAAGGCGTAATAACAAGTTAGTCTTGCTGAACAAGATATAGAGGCCGGGCTATAACAAGTTAGTCTTGCTGAACACTATACAGTAAGCTTAATAAATAAGTTTTAAAGGAGATTTATACTGGGTCGATATGTTCTCAGCCTCTTGACAGTGTTGTAATCAGGTACTCAGTGATAATTTGTGCAGTGCTAACTTATTAATATATCTTGCAGATAGGAATGTCAGGTTGTCACGATCCACAGGTTAGATCAGTGTAGATATGACATGATAACTGTTCTAGGTACCCTAAGTAGCTATGTCTATCACGTAGATTAATGCAGGTTTGGGTAACCAAAGGATTTTGATCACCTTAGATTGTTGAGGTATAGAGGCTTGGAAATGAGAAAATATGAAAAATGTTTCTTTTCAATATAACACTCGAAGTGAAACAAAAGTTGAACAGCAGCGCAACCACCTCACTTATCCCTGCATATCCGTGTTAGAGATCAGGAACAGAAATATCTTAGTGATTTGCAAAGTGCACCCTCGACTTATCTTATTAAGTCCATACATTATTAGCACGATGCAGGATTTCAGTGCGCGCTACCACGTTTTTCTTTCAATGCACATATAAATCAAGCATGTGCGCGCTGTCGTCGTCTAGTAGTGTTTCTAATTCTGTGATATTGTTAGATGCCGAATGGTTTTAGGTTCTTGGTTGTTCCCTGTTGTTTGGTAGAATATTCTTATTCTGTCTTCTAAAGAGACGTTTTGTTATTACAGTAAACTACACCGGTGAGGGGAAGGACCTACTGAATAACGCACTTGTTATGGGAACACTGTCGGTTTATAACACTGTCATAACACAGGTACGTGTGTTCGATGACACAGTGTTCAATGATCTGTTATTTATAGTGTAGAAACAAATAAATATTCATAACCTTGAGCAACCTGGCCAATATGTTAATGCCTCCTTATGGTGCACGAGTTTACCCTTGCTAGTGCAAGGCGGACGTCTCCAAAGTGTTGCATGTATCTGTACGGTGATACCTTTTCCATGCGTAACGTGGTTCTGTCCAATGTATCCTTATTGTGATAACTTTTTTTGCATTATGTGGACGTCTCCAAAGTGTTGCATGTATCTGTACGGTGTTACCTTTTCCTTGCGTAACGTGGTTCTGTCCAATGTATCCTTATTGTGATAACTTTTTCTTGCATTATGTGGACGTCTCCAAAGTGTTGCATGTATCTGTACGGTGATACCTTTTCCTTGCGTAACGTGGTTCTGTCCAATGTATCCTTATTGTGATAACTTTTTCTTTCATTATGTGGAAGTCTCCAAAGTGTTGCATGTATCTGTACGGTGATACCTTTTCCTTGCGTAACGTGGTTCTGTCCAATCTATCCTTATTGTGATAACTTTTTCTTGCATTATGTGGACGTCTCCAAAGTGTTGCATGTATCTGTACGGTGTTACCTTTTCCTTGCGTAACGTGGTTCTGTCCAATGTATCCTTATTGTGATAACTTTTTTTTGCATTATGTGGACGTCTCCAAAGTGTTGCATGTATCTGTACGGTGATACCTTTTCCTTGCGTAACGTGGTTCTGTCCAATGTATCCTTATTGTGATAACTTTTTCTTTCATTATGTGGACGTCTCCAAAGTGTTGCATGTATCTGTACGGTGATACCTTTTCCTTGCGTAACGTGGTTCTGTCCAATGTAGTCTTATTGTAATAACTTTTCCTTGCATTACGTGGACGTCTCCAAAGTGTTGCATGTATCTGTACGGTGATACCTTTTCCATGCGTTAGGTGGTTCTGTCCAATGTATCTTTATTGTGATAACTTTTCCTTGCATTACGTGGACGTCTCCAAAGTGTTGCGTGTATCTGTACGGTGATAACTTTTCCTTGCGTTACGTGGACCTGTCAAAAATCTTACATGAATCCTTATGGTAATACCTTTTACCTTGCGTTACCTTATGGTGATACTGTAACTTTTCCTTGCGTTACATTGACCTGTCAAAAGTGTTACATGAATCCATATGGTAATACCGCTTCCTTGCGTTACCTTATGGTGATACTGTACCTTCCCATTGCGTTACTTGGATTTTTCCAAAGTGTCACATGCATCCTTATGGTGCTAACCTTGCGTTACGTCCTTATCCTTGCGTTACCTGCTCATTACATGCTTCTTGTCCTCCTCTAGCTGTTGCCAACGCCGGCAAAGAGCCACTACACGTTCAATCTGCGTGACCTGTCCAAAGTGTTCCAGGGCATCCTTATGGCACTTCCGGAGAAGCTGGAGCAGAAGGTGGACCTGTTGCGACTGTGGTATCACGAGAACTGCCGGGTGTTCCAGGACAGGCTGGTCAATGATGAAGACAGGCTCTGGTTCAATGATCTAATGAAGGTAAAGACATCTAGTGTGCAATAGCGCACCTGGAGAGTTGTGTGATAACTCAGTGGGTTTCTCCTAGAGCAAGTGGACCAGGGTTTGATCTCGGGTCAGTTCTGACAGGCTTTTGTTAACTGCCATGTTGAATTGTTCTTATGTAGGAAAAGCTCCAGAGTGGCTTTCAGCTGAGTATGGACGAGGTCGTGGGGGAATCACCTATGATCTACGGGGACTTCATGATCCCTAGCGCGGAGAACAGAATCTATGCCGAGATCACTGACTACAACAAAGTAAGCATTCAACAGCAATTTTTATAAACCTTCCAAAAAATGTCAGTGAAAACGGCAAATGTCAAATATGTATCACCTTTAATGGATAATCATACGATACCCTTTCTGTATTTGTAGAAATGTTTTGAGATCCAGCGCTTATACTGTCCATGTTTTTAGGTGTATAAATGCGTAGCGCCGACATAGCAAAAAAAATGGCATGAAATTTTCCAATTCTCAATATATAAGCTCAAGATTCCGCATACAAAGAGTCCCTTTGACCAAAAGCTTTATTCCAAATTTTAAAGAAATTTAGAAGATATGAAATTTAGATATTAGCGAGCAAAGTTGGCTTAATTTCTTATCAGAGCCCGACTTCTCCCTAAAAACGAGGAGAATTTATTCTTTAAACATTTGAAAATTGCACTTTAAGCCTCATATCTCGAAGACGAATCCATTAGAAAAAAAAACACTTTTTGATATGTTGGTTTACATAACATAAGGAACCTCTATGCAAAAATTCGAGCTGACTGAAGTTAACCAGGCCTTATTTTGGGAAACATTGCCATTTTTTTTTTTTTTTTTTTTGCTCTGTGCGTAGCGCGTGATTTGTATCTATGAGGTAGAGTAATTTTGTTTCGTGTTTCCGTGCCCTAGCAACACATGAGTTGGCTTTCGAGTTTCGAGGTTTCTTTGCTAACAAATAAAAAGGTGAGATCATTAACCGTATTGCTCTCTACAGATGGTTAAGATCCTGGAGGAATATCTGGAGGACTACAACCAAATCAACACGGCACAGATGAAGCTGGTTTTGTTCAGTGATGCAGTTAGGCATCTGGCGCGCATTGGCCGCGTCATTCGTCAACCCCTCGGCAACGCGCTGCTGCTCGGTATGGGAGGCAGCGGACGCCAGAGTCTTACAAGACTAGCGGCACACATGTAAGTACTCCCTCAATCCTCTCCCCTTGTGAGTACGAAATGCTGGCCGTGTCATATCCCAACGATTGTCAAGTTGGTTTGCTAAAAAAAATATATATATATATATTCATTTCTATTATCTTCAATTACGCATAACAATTATTCTATTAGTTGTCCGGGTATTACCATTATAACTATTCAAGGCAGACACTCCACATTTTTTTTACTATTTACTCTTTGCCAAAATTTGTTTTTTTCTGTTTCCACATTCTTTCTTTTTTATGTATGTTTTCTTAAGTAATCTTTATAAACCTACCCCTTGAACGGAAGTAAACGACTTCTTATAAATTCCTTAAGCGTATTAAATGACCAAGTTATACCCTTTGTAGGGCAGAGTATGAGTGCTTCCAAATCGAGTTAGCCAAGAACTATGGTGTCGCCGAATGGCGCGAGGATCTGAAGAAGATCCTGCTGAAAGCTGGAGTCGAAAACAAGTCCATGGTGTTCCTCTTTAGCGATACACAGGTAAGTTTTGCATTAAGTGCGTTAGAGTACTAGAACCTCTTAGAATATTCTTGCTGCTTTCAACGTCCACAAACGTCTCAACAGACAGGAGCAGAGTTCTTCTAAGATCACCCTTTTTGACCAAATTTTCGTCCGATGGTTAACAATGGATTGGCAATGAAAAAAAATTGCCTGTCAGTTTCTTAAACCCTTTTTTGTGATGTAACCGTTTCCCTTGCCCATCAGATCAAAAGTGAGACTTTCTTGGAAGATCTGAACAATGTTCTGAATGCGGGAGATGTGCCGAACATCTTCGCCATGGATGAGCTGGACAATATTTACACTTCTATGAAACCAGTCGTGCAAGACGAGGGCATGCAGCCAACTAAAGCCAACCTGTACTCAGCCTTTACCAAGCGAGTCAAGTCTAACACGCACTCGGTCATTTGCATGAGGTAAGTTCATAGGTTATGAAGAGGTAAGATAAGCAGTCATTTGCATGAGGTAAGGTCATAGGTGTGAGGTATGATAAATATTCGTTTGCATGTTGTAAGGTCATAGGTGTGAGGTAAGATAAACAGTCTTATTCATGGGGTAAGGTTATAGGTGTGAGGTAAGATAAACAGTCTTATTCATGGGATAAGGTCATAGGTGTGAGGTAAAATAAACAGTCTTATTCACGGGGTAGGGTTATAGGTGTGAGGTAAAATAAACAGTCTTATTCACGGGGTAAGGTTATAGGTGTGAGGTAAGATAAACAGTCTTATTCTTGAGGTAAGGTCATAAGTGTGAAGTAAGATAAAAAGTATTATTCATGTGGTAAGGTTATAGGTGTGAGGTAAGGTAAAAAGTATTATTCATGTGGTAAGGTCATAAGTGTGAAGTAAGATGAAAAGTATTATTCATGTGGTAAGGTCATAAGTGTGAAGTAAGATAAAAAGTATTATTCATGTGGTAAGGTCATAAGTGTTAAGTAAGATAAAAAGTATTATTCATGTGGTAAGGTCATAAGTGTGAAGTAAGATAAAAAGTATTATTCATGTGGTAAGGTCATAAGTGTGAAGTAAGATAAAAAGTATTATTCATGTGGTAAGGTCATAGGTGTGAGGTAAGATAAAAAGTATTATTCATGTGGTAAGGTCATAGGTGTGAAGTAAGATAAAAAGTATTATTTATGTGGTAAGGTCATAGGTGTGAAGTAAGATAAAAAGTATTATTCATGTGGTAAGGTCATAAGTGTGAAGTAAGATAAAAATTATTATTCATGTGGTAAGGTCATAGGTGTGAAGTAAGATAAAAAGTATTATTCATGTGGTAAGGTCGTAGGTGTGAAGTAAGATAAAAAGTATTATTCATGTGGTAAGGTTATAGGTGTGAAGTAAGATAAAAAGTATTATTCATGTGGTAAGGTCATAGGTGTGAAGTAAGATAAAAAGTATTATTCATGTGGTAAGGTCATAGGTGTGAAGTAAGATAAAAAGTATTATTCATGTGGTAAGGTCATAGGTGTGAAGTAAGATACAAAGTATTATTCATGTGGTAAGGTCATAAGTGTGAAGTAAGATAAAAAGTATTATTCATGTGGTAAGGTCATAAGTGTGAAGTAAGATAAAAAGTATTATTCATGGAGTAAGGTCAATGGTGTGAGGTAAGATAAAAAGTATTATTCATGTGGTAAGGTCATAAGTGTGAGGTAAGATAAAAAGTATTATTCATGTGGTAAGGTCATAGGTGTGAGGGAAGATAAAAAGTATTATTCATGTGGTAAGGTCATAGGTGTGAGGTAAGATAAAAAGTATTATTCATGTGATAAGGTCATAAGTGTGAAGTAAGATAAAAAGTATTATTCATGTCGTAAGGTCATAAGTGTGAGGTAAGATAAAAAGTATTATTCATGTGGTAAGGTCATAAGTGTAAAGTAAGATAAAAAGTATTATTCATGTGGTAAGGTCATAGGTGTGAAGTAAGATAAAAAGTATTATTCATGTGGTAAGGTCATAGGTGTGAGGTAAGATAAACAGTCTTATTCATGGAGTAAGGTCAATGGTGTGAGGTAAGATAAAAAGTATTATTCATGTGGTAAGGTCATAGGTGTGAGGTAAGATAAAAAGTATTATTCATGTGGTAAGGTCATAGGTGTGAGGTAAGATAAACAGTCTTATTCATGGAGTAAGGTCAATGGTGTGAGGTAAGATAAAAAGTATTATTCATGTGGTAAGGTCATAGGTGTGAGGTAAGATAAAAAGTATTATTCATTTGGTAAGGTCATAGGTATGTATGAGGTGCTTACAGCATGGTGGGTGAATACAGCACGGTCACATGTCACAGCAGCCTGTTCTTCACATTATATGTTCGCCGCGTAATGTGGACCAGGGGTAATAGCAATGATAAATAATATGTTTGGGACTATAAATTGATGGCCTCGGACGCTTGATTGAAGTAAAAAAAAATTGTTTGACTAAACAATAGCTTAGTCATTGGGAATTGGCCATTTAATAGAGTTATAACTGTATTTGTTCTTGCTGATTGAGTGTCATCATAGCATTCTTCTCTGACGCTGTGTGCATTTCTCCTAGTCCTATTGGTGAGATATTCCGTGCCCGCTTGCGTCAGTTCCCTTCTCTCGTGAACTGCTGCACCATTGACTGGTTCTCGGCGTGGCCAGCTGAGGCGCTTCGATCCGTTGCCTCTTATTTCCTCAACGAGATCCCAGAGCTTGAGGACTCGGGCTCCACAAATGGATTGGTGAGTATATAAGCAGATACAAATGGATTGGTGAGTATATCTAAGCAGATACAAATGGATTGGTGAGTATATCTAAGCAGATACAAATGGATTGGTGAGTATATCTAAGCAGATACTTTGTAATTCTATGTTTTCCCAAATTTGCGTTTGTAAAGCTTTCGGTTAAAAAAATTGGGTTTATGGGAGCTCGCGATTAATTTGAAACATAATACAATGCTCCTTTCGAAAACCAATTGTCATTGCAAATTATTTTGTTTTCCACCAATCAGGTGTCGATTTGCTGTAACCCTTGTTTCCACCAATCAGGTGTCGATTTGCTGTAACCCTTGTTTCCACCAAACAGGTGTCGATTTGCTGTAACCCTTGTTTCCACCAATCAGGTGTCGATTTGCTGTAACCCTTGTTTCCACCAATCAGGTGTCGATTTGCTGTAACCCTTTTTTCCACCAATCAGGTGTCGATTTGTTGTTACACTTGTTTCCACCAATCAGGATGCGATTTGCTGTAACCCTTGTTTTTAACGAATTAGGTGTCGATTTGTGGTGTAATCCACCAGTCAGTAGCTGACAAGTCAATCCAGTACCTGGCCGAGCTGTCCAGACATAACTACGTTACACCCACCAGCTACCTGGAGTTGCTTGGAACCTTCCGTAAGCTGATCGGAGTGAAGAAGTCTGAGCTGCAAAACGCACGCAACAGGACCAAGACTGGATTAGATAAGGTATAAAAATTATGGAATTTCATCATTTTATTTAAAGACCGTTTCTCCGACTTAACATCGTTACAGTGTTGCTTTGTTTTTGAAAAAAAAAATTTTCCCCCCCCCCCACCCCACCCTTTGTTTGACACTTTAAGACACTGAGACGTTTTAATTGTAGAATAAATTAAACTTGACAGTGATTCAAGCAGATGTAATTCGCTGCCGGAATGAATTTCTCATTTGCATAGGGTTTTAAAGCCTACGAAACCATGTGTAACGCAGGTCGGACCGACGAACTTCAAAATTATTTCTCGATATACTGTCCTGACACAAACTTAGTAGTGCAGTATTATGCATATGGATGAACCTTCTCTGTTACTAGTTGCTGCATACGGCAGAAGAGGTGGTGAAGTTACAAGAAGAGTTGGAGTCAATGCAACCTCTACTGGCCCAGGCTGCCAAGGAGACAGTCGAGACGATGGACCAGATCAAAGTGGACTCTGTAAGACCCATATTCACTTTATTTTGCTTACAGGCTTGAAGGGGATTTAGCTCTATTCCTGATCCGATTAAATTAGTTATTTTCCAGATATGTCACCCCTTTTTTCACTTACCTTTTTTAACCTCTACTACCAGGGCAGCCACTGGGAGCGTAAACAATTTCCATATTTTATCGCATGGAAGCCAGTACAGGCCCGTACCCAGGGGGGGAGGGGGTACGAAATGCGAAAAAGTGGACCTAATTTTTCCGGGAGTGCGGTGGGGGGAAGGGGTGGGGAGAGTGAGTTCTCTGACCACCCCCGAAAATACAAAAAGGGATTTCTTTATGCATTTGCAGTAAGGGACGTTAATTGTCGGATTTGACTACATACCAGAGTGATCTAGCTTATGCTTTATAGTTTTGTCTACAAAAGCACGTCTATTTAGAACCGAAAGTGGACCTTCGGCCGTTGTGGGGGGGGGGGGGGGGGGGGTGCGTTCTCACCCCCTGCACTCCCCCCCTGGGTACGGGCCTGCAGTGTGAGCATGTATAATTCCAATATCCAACAAAGTTGTACCTTCTGAAAGCATCTCATCAGCTGGTAGGCAGTGAGATCGTGACTAATTCTCATATCCCATCAGGTTGTAGCCAATGAGACCAAGACAGTAGTGCAGCGGGAAGAAGCAGAGGCGGCCAAGAAGGCAGCTGAGACGCAAGCTATTGCAGATGATGCTCAGAGAGACTTGGACGAAGCTCTGCCGGCATTAGAGGCTGCTCTTGCCAGCTTGAAATCACTTAACAAGACCGATGTAGTAGAGGTACTGTATGACCCTCCAAAAGTGCTTCTTTATCTCCTGTTCACCATGCTCGAGCCAATCCACAATGTTTAACATTGCCGGTCATGCTCTTGTGTCTTCTCTTTCTTTCGTTCTCCACAACTTCACACCTACTCTGCATATAGTGTGGTGGCGGACGGCCACTTTTTGTATAAGCTCTGCCATTTGGCTCACTTAGAATTTGTGTAGGCGATTGTCCGTATTATTTGTTCTTTATGGCGACCTTATCCAAAATCAAGGCCTTGTAAGATACTTGTCGGGAAAATACAAGGGACTGTTGGAGAAAACGCGAAAAAACAAAGAGTCAGCCTGGCTTGCTATGACTTTATAAAACCATGACGCTCTATCAAGCTGGTCTGTGGGAAAATACTGTTAGCGTTAAAAACCATGACGCTCTATCAAGCTGGTCTATGGGAAAATACTGTTAGCGTTAAAAACCATGACGCTCTATCAAGCTGGTCTATGGGAAAATACTGTTAGCGTTAAAAACCATGACGCTCTATCAAGCTGGTCTGTGGGAAAATACTGTTAGCGTTAAAAACCATGACGCTCTATCAAGCTGGTCTGTGGGAAAATACTGTTAGCGTTAAAAACCATGACGCTCTATCAAGCTGGTCTGTGGGAAAATACTGTTAGCGTTAAAAACCATGACGCTCTATCAAGCTGGTCTGTGGGAAAATACTGTTAGCGTTAAAAACCATGACGCTCTATCAAGCTGGTCTGTGGGAAAATACTGTTAGCGTTAAAAACCATGACGCTCTATCAAGCTGGTCTGTGGGAAAATACTGTTAGCGTTAAAAACCATGACGCTCTAACAAGATGGTCTATGGGAAAATACTGTTAGCGTTAAAAACCATGACGCTCTATCAAGCTGGTCTATGGGAAAATACTGTTATCGTTAAAAACCATGACGCTCTATCAAGCTGGTCTATGGGAAAATACTGTTAGCGTTAAAAACCATGACGCTCTATCAAGCTGGTCTATGTGAAAATACTGTTAGCGTTAAAAACCATGACGCTCTATCAAGCTGGTCTATGGGAAAATACTGTTAGCGTTAAAAACCATGACGCTCTATCAAGCTGGTCTATGGGAAAATACTGTTAGCGTTAAAAACCATGACGCTCTATCAAGCTGGTCTATGGGAAAATATGTTAGCGTTAAAAACCATGACGCTCTATCAAGCTGGTCTATGGGAAAATACTGTTAGCGTTAAAAACCATGACGCTCTATCAAGCTGGTCTATGGGAAAATGCTGTTAGCGTTAAAAACCATGACGCTCTATCAAGCTTGTCTATGGGAAAATACTGTTCGCGTTAAAAACCATGACGCTCTACCAAGCTGGTCTATGAGAAAATACTGTAAGCGTTAAAAACCATGACGCTCTATCAAGCTGGTCTATGGGAAAAAACTGTTAGCGTTAAAAACCAAGACGCTCTATCAAGCTGGTCTATGGGAAAAAACTGTAGCGCTAAAAACCATGACGCTCTATCAAGCTGGTCTAAGGGAAAATACTGTTAGCGTTAAAAACCATGACGCTCTATCAAGCTGGTCTATGGGAAAAACTGTTAGCGTTAAAAACCATGACGCTCTATCAAGTTGGTCTATGGGAAAAAACTGTTAGCGTTAAAAACAAAAATCGTCTGCTTACGATCCGCCACCCGTCTTCAATTTAAGAAATCCAATCACCCCACCATCTGCACTCCTGCTCAAGTCACACGTAGCATCCATTTCCTCGGCTAATTCAAGCGATTTACTAAACACTTTGACCCGACTAGCCTTACACAAGTGCCGAATTTTGAATGCGGATGGATATTCGAAAGCGGACCATTGTATTTGAAATATTAGCAGTAGCAAAGGAGTGGCTGATCCACATGTTAAAAATTCCTTGTATGTTTGTTAGTTTCTGTTGCCTTATTGGCTGCATCTATTGACTGTTTATCCGCTTGCAGGTCCGTGCATTGCAAAGGCCCCCCCTCGGTGTCAAGATCGTCATAGAAGCAGTCTGTATCATGAAGGGCGTCAAACCCAAGAAGGTTGCTGGGGAAAAGGTATCACCGAATTAAGGGAACTTTTACATGACTGAAATAGAATCAGTGGTAGTGTGTTAGCGCATCAGCGTATAGGGCATCTCACCTCTGCTGAAACGGCTTTGATTTCATGTCAAGACATTGGAAGCATCATTTTGTTTTTGGATATCTATCTGTTATGTGTTAATGGTTAACTTGGTCTACCCCATAGGTCGGTCTAAGGTGGATATCTATCTAGTTTGTGTTAATGGTCATCTTACTTAAACCCCCCCAAAGGTCGGAATGTTGGAACTTTAAGTGGATTTCAATCTAGTTCGTGTTAATGGTTATCATACTCAACCCCCGAAGGTCGGCCTTAGGTGGATATCTATCTTATCTAGTTTGTGTTCCTGATTATATTTTTCTGTCCTCCGTAGGTCGGTACTAAGGTGGATGATTATTGGGAGCCAGGAAAAGCACTCCTGCAGGATCCTGGCAAGTTTATTGAGAGTTTGTTCAAATATGACAAGGTAAGGCAACCATTCCCCCGGTATCTAGCCTTTGTGTAGGGTATCTATTTATATCATGTGTCATTTTACAGGACAACATCCCTGATGCAGTCATTACGAAGATCCAACCTTACATCGATATGGAGGACTTTACACCAGCTGCTATAGCCAAGGTTAAACCCTCTATTTTTACACTTTGTTATTTGCAATTGATCAAACCAAAGATGCCTGGTGCTGGCCTTGTAGTGGCAATGATATTTAACTTGTGCCATGTACCCTGGACGATTATTATTATAAGTATACATTGTATAAGAGCATGCGTTTTATTTTGATAATCACGCAATCTGAAGGGCAAGTCTTTACTACCGTAAATGATCTATTAAACGCCCCCTATCTAAAGAACGCCTCCTATTTAATGCCCCCCCCCCCCCCCCCTAAGCTTACAAGGTTATATTGAATGCCCCTCTCTAATAAACGTCCTCTCTATTTAATCCCCCCTCCCCCTCCCCCCGGGACCATAAAAATTGGATAAACGCCCCCAGCGTTTATTAGATCATTTATCGTAATCAACTAGAGATTAGTGATTCTAAACGCGAAATGCATCTTGGGCCTTGGGCGTGAAAACACGATTGTGGGAAGTGGCGCCTTTGTGCAAATCCTGATTAGTTTTTGTTTTGGCGAAAGTATGTTTCACTGAATCAATGTATAATAAAACCATTATTGAATTCGGATATCACCAAAACCTCATCCAATATTTTTTATGGACGTGTTGTGTTGATGATGGACATGCACTGGTGAATATTTTATTGGTTGACTGTCATATTGGTGGTGCTCATATGTTGACAGTCCCGCAGTTATCATGATCATATATTGTCGACGAACTTAATACCTTATTGTAAGAAATTAACGTTGGTAGATATTAACGTGTATTAAATGTATGCGTATTAAATTAACGCGAATTTTTGGACAACTTATTAATGAAATTAACGCCAATTTGTGCCTAATGTATTCAAATAAACTTAATTAACGCGGATCTTGAAGACATATTATTGGTGGTTTGCTGCTTGGAAATATTCAATTTACGAAATACTGTTATCATCGCGCATGCAAGCTTTTACGGCTAGAGAGAACGACCGAATTGGAAAATTACCAAACGTGATCAAAAAAGACAACTAAACATGTGGAAATCTTTATTAATAAACAGAGTATGGTTTTAAAATTCGTTGGAATTTGTATTCGATCTTTCATAAAATTCAGTATTAATTAAAGTTTTTTTTATTAACGTTTAAATTAATTAATGTATTACAAATTAAAAATAAACTTAATTAGGATATATTTAATTAACGCGAATTTTTCACATTCGCGTTGATTTAGTGAAACGTTAATTTCCTATAATAAGGTAACGATTTTATCATTGAACCTGTAATGCTGATGATCTTGTGTACTTATGGTACTACCGTGTCTACAGGTGTCCAAGGCTTGTACGTCCATCTGTCTATGGGTCCGTGCTATGCACAAGTATCACTTCGTCGCCAAAGGCGTTGCACCAAAAAGAGTAAGTAGTCACTCACTATTAACACTGCAGTGGAATCGTGGAACAGCAGCATTTTTAAGTTTCAGTAAATTACAACATTAACAGAACACTGCTGCCAGGTTAATAACGAAAGAAAGTATTATCATATTACACCCGTTTTATATCATCTTCATTGGCTACTGGTTTTTTACCGTATCCATCTCGCCTAACTATACAAGCAGCTTAGTGTCCGTTAAGTCCTGTTCTGTTTATTCTCTCTGATCGAATGATTCCGTATATTTAGACTGTCCAAAGGGGTGCATGCTTTCAACATTAGGGACTTGTTCGTTTTATTCTGCTGCCCCCACACTGTGGAACAGCCTTCCACAGAATATTCGTAATATAAAGCCACTTAGCATTTAACAAAAAAAAAAAACAGCTTAAGACTCACCTATTTAAAATATCTTACAATTATTAATTTTTAGAGATTTTCAACGTTTATATTTATACATTCATTAAATTTTTATAGAAACATCGTTCCAAATACTAGGGTTTTTTTTTCTACACGTCGATATTAATATTTGTTTTTGTAGTTATATTTGTAGTTATATATACTCATATTTATCCATAGTTATAGTATTTTAACTCAATAATGTAAAACGCTTTTGATCATTTTCATGTTAAAACGCGCTATTTCAAGTGAATAAATTATTAATTATTATTATTAGTGCCCCGTTGCCCCGTACACATAAAATACCTGGCCTGTCGAAGATAAGAGTGCGCGCACCCACGTCGTTATGTCGATATGTCGCTAGTGTGCACTAGGCATAAGTCTCCTCAAATTGATTAAACTTATGTTGTGTGACTATAAGTTTATGCTTGTGTTGACATGAGATAACCCTACTCTTGTCTTCGTCATAGGCCGCATTGCAACAAGCTACTGAGGAATTGGCGGAGACTCAGCGTGTACTTGACGCAGCTAAAGCGCGGTTGACCGAAGTTGAGGAAGGAATAGCATCCCTTCAGGCGAAATATGAGGAATGCATCAGTAAGAAACAGGAGCTGGAATTTAAGACGGAACAGTGTACAGCCAGACTTGGGAGAGCCGAGAAGGTACGGGGAGGGGAGGGGAGGGGAGGGGAGGGGAGGGGAGGGGAGGGGAGGGGAGGGGAGGGGAGGGGAGGGGAGGGGAGGGGAGGGGAGGAAAGGAATTGAGGGTTTTTAAACCCTTAATCTTCCTGTAGGGATGCCAAGGAAAAGTTTTTATTTTATTTTATTTTATTTTAACAGGACCCCAGTTAAGCCCCCTCTTGAACTGCCAGTGGAACGAAAAACATGGAATAATATAATTTTTTTAATCTTTGGAATACATCCCCAACCCAACAACCTTAATTAGTGGGCTTTGTATCGATGTAACTGCTTTCAAAGATAGGAATTGTTGTCTGTGGGATTCAGATAGCCAAATGCAACAAAGAAAATTTAAATCCCTTCCCCCCTCCTTCCCCATTTGTCATAATTGTCGTTTCGTATTTCTTGGTGTTTTTTTTGGATAAAAATATACGTATTTTTTTTTTTAAATACTATGTGTCTAGGATGTGCCAAAGAAAATCAATGAATGCCAACACGTGATTATCTTTTTTCAGCTTATTGGTGGTCTCAGCGATGAGAAGGTCCGTTGGCGGGAAGCAGTTGAGGTGTTTGATGGACAGATTGTCAATATTATTGGTGACGTCATGATTTCGTCGGGTTGTATCGCGTATCTCGGCACCTTCACGGTAAACTACCTTTATAGTCTTACCCCCTGATAATAAACCTTGCCCTAGAACATAAAGGTTGCTTTACATTTAAATAGATATTTGTAATTTGCTATTTTCTCGCATTTTTTTGGTTACATTGTTACTCTCTAATCTTTCCACAATGCCCCACACGTACCCTCTTATATGCCTTTCTCGTTTTGTACCCGCTACCCATTACGCTCTTTTATTGCCTCCCCTTTTACCCTAGGTGCCAAGGTAGAAACACATGCATTTGACCAACAACTTGATTTAAGGATCTCATGCTTCTCCGTTTTCAGGGCGAATATCGTAACAGTATGGTCGAGGACTGGCTGAAGGAGCTACAGGACCTTGACGTACCACACTCTGACCTGTGCTCACTCGTCTCCACTCTCGGGAACCCTGTGGATATAAGAAACTGGCAGATCGCGGGGTTACCACGTGATAATCTTTCTGTGGAGAACGGTGTCATAGTGCAAAACTCACAGCGATGGCCTCTTTTCATCGATCCTCAAGGGCAGGCCAACAAGTGGATCAAAAACTTTGTGAGTACTCCATCCATATGGCTTGAGCAGTCCTATCTTAGGGTTTTTTTTTAATCGAAAATTCCAAGATTTCTACTGATTAGAATACTATGTTCCAGGGCTTCCATGTTAATTCTTCTTAAGAGATCAAGTCTTGGAAATCATAGACTTCTGTATTTTTTTATATTGACCGCCTATTATCAACAGGAAAAAGAAGCTGGTCTAGATGTAGTAAAGCTGACAGACCGTGATTTCCTGAGGAGTCTTGAGAATGCTATCAGGTTTGGCAAGCCTTGCCTGCTGGAAAACGTGGCCGAGGAACTTGACCCCGCTCTGGAACCGATTCTTTTGAAGCAGGTAGGAAATCTTGTTTATTGGTATAAATAAAAACCGTATATACCAGCTGTTGAAAAAACTGGGTGCTCAGCTTAGGTGTCGTGTAGACAAGCGATATATAAGTCAACACTTCATTTTGACCAAGGGCTAACGCTTGCAGCACAACTACTCTGTTTCACAGAGGCGTGCAACATACTTTTTCAAGCTTGTGCTGATTTATAGCTAGCTTGGAGATATGTTTAAGCCGGTCTACGGCATCCAAGCCTCACTGTTAATAACATGATCACGAACAAACTCTTCAAAGTGGGCAATTTTACAAATGAACAAATAAGCCACGTTTAATGCGCTCCAACAATTATATATAGTATCTTCTCTATGGGTGGCAGCCACCTTCTCTATAAAATTTGTATATATTATCTATACAGCTCTCTCGCAATTATCCACATTCCCACTATCTATATAGCTCTCTCGTAATTATCCACAATCCCACTCAAGTCTAACAATCCATTCAAGCGCAACTTACAACGTCTCTATAAAATTTGTATATGTTATCTATACAGCTCTTTCGTAATTATCCACATTCCCACTATCTATACAGCTCTCTCGTAATTATCCACAATCCCACTATCTATATAGCTCTCTCGTAATTATCCACAATCCCACTCAAGTCCAACAATCCATTCAAGCACAACTTACAACGTCTCTATAAAAATTGTTTATGTTATCTATATAGCTCTCTCGTAATTATCAAGCCTTACCAGTCTCCAGCAAATACTTGTTGTATGTTTACCTGTAACTTAAGGGGAGCTAATTTTGTGCTATCCATGGAATCACGTATGGCCATAATACTGATTCTGCTATTTCAAATGTGTTACTGTGGCAAATAGCAATTTGGCATGAATTACTATTCAGAAAATGTTTGATTACGTTGTTATCGTAATGATCACGTTGTTTCTTTTGTGCAGACGTTCAAGCAGTCAGGAAGCACTGTCATCAAGCTTGGAGACGCAATTATCCCGTACCATGACGACTTTAAATTCTACATCACAACCAAGCTTCCCAACCCGCACTATACCCCAGAAGTGTCGACCAAAGTCACAATTGTCAACTTCACGCTCTCACAAAGGTAAACCATTTGACCCACCATCATAAACTTCACTCCATTCAAACCTTTTAAGTCTACATCTTAACTTCGCTCTCGCCAACGTGTAAACGGAAAATATTTAAGTCTATATTTTAACTTTACTCTCACCAAGGTAAATTATTTAAATCTACATCTCAACTTCACTATCACCAAGGTAAATTATTTCAGTCTACTTATCGACTTCAACTCTCACCAACGTAAACCATTTAAGTCTGGATCTCAACTTCACTTTCACCGACTTAAACCTTTTCACCTCATCTCAATTCACTCTTTTAAAAAGATTTTCGTTAACTAACCCGTCACGTACTAGTACCAACGTACTAGTACCAACCTATTGTCAACTCACACTCTGACAAAGGTAAATCAATAAATTCGGCATCCTCATATTAGAGCTTGCACAAAGATAAACCAATATGACCAACATCGTCATCACTCTCTTCAAGCTTTTTCTCTTTGAACCCTAACTACCCTGGATCCAACCCTGCTAACTCCTGTAAACTACCCTGGATCCAACCCTGCTAACTCATGTTACTCCTGTAGCGGCCTAGAAGACCAGATGCTTGCCCTTGTGGTGGCCGAAGAGCGCCCCGACCTCGAGGAAGCCAAGAACCAGTTGATTATTAGCAATGCCAAGATGAAGCAAGAGTTGAAGGAGATCGAAGACAAGATCTTGCACAAGCTCAGCGCCTCCGAGGGTAACCCTGTGGATGATATAGACCTTATCGCTACTCTGGAAGCTTCTAAGGCCAAGTCTGGAGAAATTAAGGTAAATATGCATCTTGTATATTTTTATTTGGGGTTGAAAGGTGCCTTCGAGAATAACCCTATAAATCGCGCACATTTTACCGCTACACTTGCTAAAGCGTCTTGAGAAATTTGGGGGTATCTTATATTTTTGCCAGAAAGCAATCGCCGCTTTGTTAAGATTGGTTATGTGTTGACAATCTCTTTGTGTCGACAGGCGAAAGTCGTGATTGCAGAACAAACGGAGAAGGACATCGACGTAACCCGGTCCCAGTACATCCCCGTCGCTGTTAGGACAGGGATCCTGTTTTTCTGCACAAATGACCTGGCTAACATAGACCCTATGTACCAGTACTCCCTTGAGTGGTTTGTCTCCATCTTCCTCAACAGCATCGCTAATGCTGATATATCAGGTAAGAGTTTATAAGCCTTGTTTATGTCACTGCCTTTCAGGATAAGGGTTCTATTGGACCCTGTTAAAAAGGTTAACTGGTTGAAGTTGTCAGTCTTCTTAAAAAGCTACGTGGTTTATAAAAAAAACAAAGTTTAATAGTCAAGGCGAAGAAGTCAAGCCAGCACAAAAGGGAATAATGAAAATAATAATAATAATAATAATAATAATAATAATAATAATAATAATAATAATAATAATAATAATAATAATAATTTATTTATAATGCGCTAAAACTACGTAAACATATTCTTAAGCGGTCAACAGAAGACAAATTCTAAAAAAAAACATCTAACCTAAATCGACATAACAAATTGGAGCACAGTCAGTCGGATAAACGAAACCTCTAGGTGAAATAAGCCAATCGGAAAAAAGACATCTGACTCTGCTTACTTATCAAATTTTCAGACTCTGCTGACACACTTATCTTATTTTTTAGACTCTGCTGACACACTTATCCTATTTTTTAGACTACTGGCACAATTATTCTATTTTTAGACTGTTGACACTCCTATACAATTGTTTTAGACTCTGCTGACACACTTATCTTATTTTTTAGACTCTACTGACACACTTATCCTATTTTTTAGACTATACTGACACACTTATCCTATTTTTTAGACTCTACTGACACACTTATCCTATTTTTTAGACTCTACTGACACACTTATCCTATTTTTTAGACTCTACTGACACACTTATCCTATTTTTTAGACTTTACTGACACACTTATCCTATTTTTTAGACTCTACTGACACACTTATCTTATTTTTTAGACTCTACTGACACACTTATCCTATTTTTTAGACTACTGGCACAATTATTCTATTTTTAGACTGTTGACACTCCTATACAATTGTTTTAGACTCTGCTGACACACTTATCTTATTTTTTAGACTCTACTGACACACTTATCCTATTTTTTAGACTCTGCTGACACACTTATCCTATTTTTTAGACTCTACTGACACACTTATCCTATTTTTTAGACTCTGCTGACACACTTATCAAATTTCAGACTCTGTTGACACGCGTATCCAGAACATCAATGAGTACTTCACATTCAGCTTGTACTCCAATGTGTGCCGGTCCATGTTCGAGAAGGACAAATTGCTGTTCTCTTTCCTTGTCTGTGTTCGCATTCTGATGAATGAAAACAAGATTAACATGGTGAGTACTGCCATAAGATCAGCCTCTCTCTTCAATCTCTCTCCTTCCCGTAAGAAGAAGGGAATGGCGACCACGTTAACAAAATCACACTCCCCCCTTTATTTTAATCGCTCTCCCTTCAGAACAAGTTTAATAAGCTTAGTAACTTCCATCAAATCAGCACGGTTATAAAATCACCCCCCCCCCCCTCTCTCTCTACACCCTCCCCCTCCCTTCCGTAACAAAATCAACATGGTGAGTAGCTTCCATTAAATCATCCCCTTTTTCACTTCAAACCACTTCCTCCCGTCAGAAGAAGAGAATGGCAAGCCAACATAACCAGCCCATCTTTCAATTTAATCGCTCTCCCTTCGCAACATGATTAACGTGCTTAGTTACTTTCATCAAATCAGCCTCTTTCACACTTCAACCTTTCCCCCTCTCGTCAAAAGAAGGGAATGGCGATCACGTAAAAAAATCATTTGAAGGCACACAATGTATTTAAATCTCGGAATAACAATCCAAAAACAAAGTTTTATACTTCTTTTACCGACTTCAATCGAAAATATGCCATTGGCTTCCGCAAATCAGCCAATGGAGATGGATGCTTTTCCACACTTGGTACTTTGCTAGGGTGACAAAATGGTGACTGACCGAGGCTGTTTAATCATATTTTTTATCTAAAACGCGAGGCGCTATTTGGGGGAGGCGCTCATTCAAGCAATTACGGCACGGCTCTAACCTGCTTGTTTACCTCGTAGGACGAGTGGCGCTTCTTATTGGCTGGCGGTACTGCCGTACCTAAGGACCACCCCAACCCTGCCCCTGACTGGTTGTCTGAGAGGGCCTGGGGAGAGATCCTTAAAATACCAGTGTTGGTAAGTCAATAATGGCAACTTTGGTTTTAAAGAATGTTGGTGAGCCTCATCTGCTATTGTTTAACCTCGAAAATACATCAGTTTATTTGCAAGAAACTTCAAAATAATCACCCTTGATGGAAATTGAATACCTTTTTTATAATACTTTATTCAAAGTACCTCAGTCACAGGCTCGAATTACGCGATGGGAATGGATTTTTTGAAAGAGTCTGTAATGTGCAGAAAGAGTCTCTAATGTTAACCATTTAAAAAGTATTGCTCATTACTTATTATCGTTTTCTTCTAAACCTATTTTTATCATGGTATCATCATAATTTTCATTTGATGTTAATGTATCAAACTTGTTTCAAATCTAAACATTTCAGCCCAAGTTCGCAGCATTTGCTGAAGACTTCTCTAACCACATTGAAGAGTACAAACGCATGTTTGATAGCGCAGATCCGCATAGGTGAGCACAGCCACCAAATGGTTTAACACATTCATGATAGCGCACAGGATTCCCATGACTACGGGTTTTCACAAATGTTTCAAATTTTATTGAGCAGGAAAAAATATGTACACTGTAAATTGCTAGACAATATTGCATTAAAGTGAATTATTCAGGAAAGAGATACTCATGTAAAAGTACTCTGGAGCGATTAGGAAAATGTGTAAACTAGACGAGAACACTTTCGATTTGTTTCCGCTTTCTAGACTTTGTAAGGGGCAGTGATTAGAATACTTGAAATGATTGACAACTGCTGACAAAGCGGTTAACATTATTCCTGGAGCTCATATGGGCTATTAGGAAATGCCCATGATGCTAAAAGCTGAATCGGCTATTGAACCCAGAGACAATGAGGGCGAGAAGAATAGTTCTTTTTGTCAATTCGCAGTAGAAATATTCAATTTATATAGCAATATGACGTTGTTTGGTTTGGTCGTTTGCCACAAATCCGGCGCTACTGATAGACTATGGCATTTATTATAACACGATATATCATGGTTGTTTAGGGAAGTGTTGCCTGAACCATGGAATAGCGACTTGGACATGTTCCAGAAGATGTTAGTACTCAAATGTCTTCGCGTAGATAAGGTCACTAACGCCATGCAGGACTTTGTGGCGGAGAACCTGGGACAACGCTTTATTGAACCTCAGGTAGGAGGGAACATATATTATTAAATAACAGAGCAAACATCTTATCAAGTATGAGAGTATAAGAATACGAGAGCAAATCTTATTAGTGAAGAGAGCAAATAACTTATCAAATAAGAGAGTAAAGATCTTATAGAATAGGAGAGCAAATATCTTATTAATTAAGAGGACAAATATCTTATAGAATAAGAGAGCAAATAGTACTATCTTATTATTTAAGAGAGCAAATATCTTATCAAATAATGGAGTAAATATGTCATATTATTAAAGACCAAATATCTTATAGAATATAAGAGCAAATATCTTATCAATTGAATAGAAAAGATATTATAGAATGCGAGAGCAAATATCTTATTGAATAAAAGGGCAAATATCTTATCAAAGAATAGAGCAAATATCTTACCAAAGAAGAGAGCAAAGATCCTATCATAGAAGAGAGAATATATCTTAAAAGTTAAGAGAGCAGATATCTTTGCGTTTAAATGCCTTTTGATTATCGTCTATAGACAAGAGCTATTGCTGACTGGTATATCTACTGACTGTCTTAATCTTATCTTAATCTTACTGGTATATCTGCTGACTTAATCTTATCGTCTTTGCAGACGGCCGATCTCTCTGCTGTGTTTAAAGACTCCTCGCCCTCTACACCGCTGATCTTTGTGCTGTCCGTCGGCACGGATCCTGCAGCTGATTTATACAAGTTCGCCGAGGAGATGAGATTTTCCAAGAAACTCAACGCTATCTCCCTCGGACAGGGCCAGGTAAGCCACTGCCACAGACAACAACAACGACATCCTAAAAACAACGACAGTAGCAGAGAACATCAATAATTGCCGTACAGAACAACAACTGGAGTTGATAGCAATAAATAACAAAAAGCAACATCAGCAGGACAGACCAACATTCACAACAGTACAGACCAACATCCACAACATTACAGACCAACATCCACAACAGTACAGACCAACATCCACAACATTACAGACCAACATTCACAACAGAACAGAACTACAACCACAACAGCACAGACCAACATTCACAACACTACAGACCAACATCCACAACAGTACAGAACAACATTCACAACAGAACATAACTACAACCACAACAGAACAGAACTACAACCACAACAGTACAGAACAACATTCACAACAGTACAGACCAACATTCACAACAGTACAGACCAACATCCACAACAGTACAGACCAACATCCACAACAGTACAGGCCAACATCCACAACAGTACAGACCAACATCCACAACAGTACAGGCCAACATCCACAACAATACAGACCAACATCCACAACAGAACAGACCAACATCCACAACAGTACAGACCAACATCCACAACAGTACAGACCAACATCCACAACAGTACAGACCAACATCCACAACAGTACAGGCCAACATCCACAACAGCACAGACCAACATTCACAACAGTACAGACCAACATCCACAACAGTACAGACCAACATCCACAACAGTACAGACCAATATTCACAACAGTACAGACTAACATCCACAACAGTACAGACCAACATCCACAACAGAACAGACCAACATTCACCACCAGTACAGACCAACATTCACAACAGTACAGACCAACATCCACAACAGTACAGACCAACATCCACAACAGAACAGGCCAACATTCACAACAGTACAGACCAACATCCACAACAGTACAGACCAACATCCACAACAGTACAGACCAACATCCACAACAGTACAGACCAACATTCACAACAGAACAGACCAACATTCACAACAGTACAGACCAACATTCGCAACAGTACAGACCAACATCCACAACAGTACAGACCAACATCCACAACAGTACAGGCCAACATCCACAACAGAACAGGCCAACATTCACAACAGTACAGAACTACAACCACAACAGTACAGACCAACATCCACAACAGTACAGACCAACATCCACAACATAACAGACCAACATCCACAACAGAACAGACCAACATCCACAACAGTACAGGCCAACATTCACAACAGTACAGAACTACAACCACAACAGTACAGACCAACATCCGCAACAGTACAGACCAACATCCACAACATAACAGACCAACATCCACAACAGAACAGACCAACATCCACAACAGTACAGAACTACAACCACAACAGAACAGAACTACAACCACAACAGTACAGACCAACATCCACAACATTACAGACCAACATCCACAACAGAACAGACCAACATTCACAACAGTACAGACCAACATCCACAACATTACAGACCAACATCCACAACAGAACAGACCAACATTCACAACAGTACAGACCAACATCCACAACATTACAGACCAACATCCACAACAGAACAGACCAACATCCACAACAGAACAGACCAACATTCACAACAGTACAGACCAACATCCACAACAGAACAGACTTAACTACCACAACAGTACAGACCAACATCTACAACAGTACAGACCAACATCCACAACAGTACAGACCAACATCCACAACAGTACAGACCAACATCCACAACAGTACAGACCAACATCCACAACAGTACAGACCAACATCCACAACAGTACAGGCCAACATCCACAACAATACAGGCCAACATCCACAACAGTACAGACCAACATCCACAACAGTACAGAACAACATCCACAACAGAACAGAACAACATTCACAACAGTACAGACCAACATTCACAACAATACAGACCAACATCCACAACAGAACAGAACAACATCCACAACAGCACAGACCAACATCCACAACAGCACAGACCAACATCCACAACAGTACAGACCAACATCCACAACATTACAGACCAACATCCACAACAGAACAGACCAACATCCACAACAGAACAGACCAACATTCACAACAGTACAGACCAACATCCACAACAGTACAGACCAACATCCACAACAGTACAGACCAACATCCACAACAGTACAGACCAACATCCACAACAGTACAGACCAACATCCACAACAGTACAGACCAACATCCACAACAGTACAGACCAACATCCACAACAGTACAGACCAACATTCACAACAGAACAGACCAACATTCACAACAGTACAGACCAACATTCGCAACAGTACAGACCAACATTCACAACAGTACAGACCAACATCCAGATGTGAAATTATGCTTTAAACGTCTCACATCGAGCGGATGGAAACGATAAGAAATATAACTTTAAGGTTTCGGTAACTTTAACACAAACAATAAAATTACTTAGAATGAACCAATCAAACCCTCTGTCCACCATATAATTGGAGAAAAATGTTTCCTTCTTTCCTTTCCGTCTTTTCATTCAACTTGGTAAGGTAAAAAGGAATATTAAAGTCACAGACTCTCATCGTTTATTAATCGTCCTTAGTACGAAAGTGCAAATGGCCTTTTTACAAAGTACTTTTGTGTAGGGTCCTCGCGCAGAAGCCTTGATGAGGTCCGCCATGGAGCGCGGCAAATGGGTCTTCTTCCAGAACTGTCACCTTGCTCCAAGCTGGATGCCCACGCTTGAACGGCTTATTGAAAACATCGACGCTGATAAGGTGAGTGATGGGACAATGGAGTGATTACAGTGGCGCGGTGGTATGGTTGTTATAAGAGTTCCTATAAATTCCTATGAAGTTTTTTTTTCTCTGACGAAGACCTGTTCTGCTCTTTAGATCTTACAAACCAGCTCCTTGGTTTTCATTATAGCGCAATGAAGGATCATAACTGTTTTCTTAAGTGACCTGACTGACGAATGATATGATGTTATTACAGGTCCATCGTGACTTCCGTCTATGGCTGACCAGCATGCCTAGCCCGAGGTTCCCTGTGTCCATCTTACAGAATGGATCAAAGATGACGGTGGAGCCGCCAAGAGGAATCAAGGCAAACCTTCTGAGGTCATACGTAGGCTTCAGCGATGACTTCTACAAGACCTGCAGTAAGGTGAGCTCGACTTACTTCTTAGATATTTTTTGAAGGGTTAAAGGCCTCAGTATGTTCCGTGACACACCCCATTGGCAAAAAGTGGACAATTTCCTATTGAAGGTTCATCAAATACTACCCTTTTTCCATATAATACCTATGACTGCGCACACCCATCCCCATCCGCGCCTGAACCTTTTCTAAACATCCAACACACTTCTCGGAATATCCAACGCTTCTCGGAAAATCCAACAATTCTTGGAGAATCTAACACTTTTTCTGAATGTCCTCTTCTTCTAAAGGAGGTCTTCAAGCCACTACTGTTCTCGCTCTGCCTCTTCCACGGTGTTACACTTGAAAGGAGGAAGTTTGGTCCACTTGGGTTTAATATTCCGTACGAGTTTACCACCGGCGATCTGCGTATTTGCATCAGCCAACTGAGCATGTTCCTAGACGAGTATGAAGGCATTCCATTCAAGGTAACCTCTCCCCCCCCCCTGGTTTCTGAAACAGCCAACATAGTATTTCCCAAATATAACTTAATGGCTAAGCTTTTGTATTTAAAGCTTTCCCTTTCTTCCTCTCCCTGACAAGAAAATAATGAAGGCATCCCATTCAATGAAAAACTCTCCTCTCCGCCCATGCTATTGACACACTTTTCCCCACCCTACATGTCCCTTTTTGTAAACACAATATATCCCTTAACCTTTGCATTTTATGAACAAACCAGATAAGAGAACCAGCTGAATATTGGTCAGTGTTCCGTCCAAACACATTTATATTCTACCCATTCTAATATTTTAGGTGCTGAATATTGGTCAGTGTTCAGTCCAAAGACATTCTTGATATACCCATTCTAATGTTTTAGGTGCAATATTCCGTCCAAACATGTCCATGACATGCCTATTCTAATGTTCCAGGTACTTAAGTACACGGCAGGTCACATCAACTATGGCGGTCGTGTCACGGATGACTGGGACAGGCGGTGCATCATGACCATCCTGGACAGCTTCTACTCTCCCAATGTAGTAGAAAGCCAGCACAAATTTTCCATTTCTGGTATTTACCACAGCCTACCCGACTCGACTGACCACGAGGTACGTTTCAGTGAGCACATTAACTTCTGTGAATCTTTAAAGACACTTCAACAGTGCTAGGTCGCTGGTTAAAGTCAGATCTCAAAATTTAACATATCCAATCTATGATACGTTTGAAATATTGACGCCTTATTGAAGCCATAATGTAGCTTGTCGATGTAAATAGCGAAATTCCTACTCCCGATCGGGATCTACTGGTAGGCAATAGCTTATAACCTATCAGTAGTGACAATTGCCAGATTTGAAAGTAAAAAAATGACAAAAGACAAGAACTGACAACGGTTTGGTTATAAAAATTGGCCATTAGTGTGCATTTGACTAATCAATTACTATTCTCGCCCTTATGGTGTCTGTGTCAAGGGACAATTGTCCAGTTTTGAATTTGTAAAGTCTCGACGACATGAAGAAAATTATTCATAAATTTTCATAAGAAAGCGAAGTATTTACAAGTACAATCAGTGTATGATTTTCAGGATCGGTAGTTTCTCGTAGGAATTTGTGAATAATTAACTTTACGCCGAGGTTAACACTGTAAAATGCGCCCTCAATTAATCTGTCTAGCGGTCATTTTCGAATTCGAAACTGGACTTTTCGGACTCGAGGAATAATTGTTTCTTATTCTCTATATCAACTCTTACCAGGGCTATGTCCACTACATCAGAAGTCTGCCCATCAACGATACACCCGAAATCTTCAGCCTTCATGACAATGCCAACATCACGTTCGCACAGAACGAGACTTTTAACCTGCTTCATGGCATTCTTAAGATGCAGCCTAAGGCGTCCACAGGCAAAGGGCGCTCGCGAGAAGAGGTCAGTCGTCTGTAGTAAGGGGATCTTAAGTGGTCTAATGGCGCGATTCCCGATCGAGATATGAAAAATATATTTCTGTTTCTTGGCTCTGGACTTGACTTAAAAGTTTGTGAGCTTGCTTGAAGCTTGTGCTCCTCAGTTCCAGGATGTTGGCCCGTCAGCGTATGTGGCCTTTGCTGATGCAGGTTCGATTCCCGATCGAGATATGGAAAATATATTTCTGTTTCTTGGCTCTGGACTTGACTTAAAAGTTTGTGAGCTTGCTTGAAGCTTGTGCTCCTCAGTTACAGGATGGGTCATTTACAATATTTATTCTAATATTATTTTAATTTCTATCATAATTCTATTAAAGTGTGCAACGCTTAGAATGTGGTTGAGATCGTGTAAGAGCTATATAAATACTATTGTTTGTATTTATGAACTGCTATAGTAACTGTTTATAAACTCCACACTTATCTAAATCTATTGCTTTACTTTTTCCGTGTGGACTTCAGGTGATGGAAGAGACTGCTAAAGGGATCTTAGAACGTGTTCCCCAGCCAATCCCTCTAGGCCCCCTGATGGAGAAGTACCCCGTTAGGTACGAAGAGTCCATGAACACGGTGCTCGTGCAGGAGGTTATCCGCTACAACAAGCTGCTGGTGACCGTCAGACAGACGCTGAACGACTTGCTCAAGGCACTCAAGGGTCTCGTGGTCATGTCTCAGGCTCTAGAAACCATGTCGAACAGTCTGTTTGACAACAGTGTGCCAGATCTTTGGGCGGGCAAGGTAAGGCCTTTCTGGGCATGTTTTATAATACTAAAAATAAAAGCATGTCGAACAGTGTGTTTGACAACAGTGTGCCAGATCTTTGGGCGGGCAAGGTAAGGCTTTTCTGGGCATGTTTCGAATACTTAAAAAACATGTCGAACAGTCTGTTTGACAACAGTGTTCCAGATCTTTGGGCGGGCAAGGTAAGGCTTTTCTGGGCATGCTTCGAATACTAAAAAAACATGTCGAACAGTCTGTTTGACAACAGTGTGCCAGATCTTTGGCGGGCAAGGTAAGGCTTTTCTGGGCATGTTTCGAATACTAAAAAAAACATGTCGACATGTCGAACAGTATATTTGACAACTGTGTGCCAGATCTTTGGGCGGGCAAGGTAAGGCTTTTCTGGGCATTTTCCGAATACTAGGAAAAAAGCCATGTCGAACAGCCTTTTTGACAACAGTGTGCCAGATCTTTGGGCGGGCAAGGTAAGATCCTTGTGGTCATGTCTCGTGCACTGTTTGACAGTTGTCCGGTCCTGGTTCAGTCCTGATTTAAGTTAGTTGGTTCTCGTCCGTATAAGGAAATAACCAGAAGAGGCATGGCCTTAACTCCCCCTCCTCTACTATGTTTTTAATATTTCTGTGTCCCCCAACCCCCACCCTCGATATTTCCAAGCCTGCTACGACGCTTGAAGCTTTTTTCTTCGGTCTCTGGGAGTTCCTCCCTCTTCAACAACAAACAAATCAATATAAACTGTGTTCCGCGGTGAGACATTCTTTAATCAGTCGAAACAGCTATCAGCTCGCTATTTTTAACTAATCTTTTCTCTTCCCTCTTTTAGGCATATCCTTCACTTAAACCTCTAGCGTCGTGGGTGCTTGACTTGGTGGCGCGGATTCAGTTTGTCCAGAAATGGATTGACAATGGCATACCCCCGGTAAGTTACTACCAAGCAAAGATGAACGAGCTCGGCATAAAATCCAAGACTTAAAATATTAGCTGAACAATCTATAGGTGTCATACACATGGGCGGACATATAGGGGCGGATCTAGGGGTAGGCCAAGTGCACCCCCCCCCCCCTTTTTTCAGACATTAAGACTATGTTTAGCTTATACATAACAAGAAATCATAAGAAATCTACCTGAACAATGAATCTGGCCCAACCTTTCTTCAAACTCTTCCCCCTCCCCTCCCCCCTTTTTTTACGGACCGTCCCCAGATACAGGGCCGTAGCAGGGGGTGGGGTACTGGGGGTACGGGACCCAAACAATTTTCATAAATTATAAGGGAATGACCAGAAGAAGCGTGGCCGTGCCCCCACAACTTTCTTAATGTTTCTGCACTGTGCCCCCCCCCCCCCCCCCCCCATAATTTCAAGGCCTGCTACGGTTCTGGGATACATAAACTAATCGTTTCCGCGTCGTAGGTATTCTGGATATCCGGGTTCTTCTTCCCACAAGGCTTCCTCACCGGCACCCTTCAGAACTTTGCTCGTGCTTACTCCATATCAATCGACATCATCGCCTTTGATTTCGAGGTAAGTCATATATAAATATATACCTTATTCGGAATAAAATATTGGAAAACGGAGTGACGTTTACCTTACACGGGGTGCCAGCATGGCCTTGTGGGTCAAGCGTTTGAGTTGTGATCCGGTGGTACCGAGTTCAGCCCTGCTAAACGGCTCTTTTACGGGCTTCGCCAAAGCGCACCTCGGCCTTCGCGCGGGCCACAGAACTCTCAGTATTCGGAAACAAAACATTTCCGAATAAGAGCCAGCTAGAAGGCTACTGCTCTGACCAATAACTGGATTTGTTTCTCAGTGCTGCAATTGCAGTGCAATTCATTTCTTAAATTTCTACCACAGGTTCTTAAGCAACAAGAAGATGAGCTAAAGACTCGGCCTAAGGACGGATGCTACATCCGGGGATTATTTCTAGAGGGAGCTCGCTGGGACACAGAGAGTCATGAGCTTGCCGAATCCCGACCAAAAGAGCTCTTCACTGATATGCCGATCATCTGGCTCAAACCTGCCGCCAACCGCGAGAAACCTTCTTCTGGCATTTACGACTGCCCCGTCTATAAGACACTCACTAGAGCGGGTAAGAATTCTATTAGCTCAGAAGTGTTTGCTCATTCAAACGGACATGATCAACCTTATACAAAGCTGGTCATGAACTAATATACTATGACAGGCTACATTTGGTTAGGGATCTTGAAAAAAAAAGATTCTTATATTTTTGCACAATATCTTTTTTTTTCTTTTTCTTTTTATTTCGATTTTAAAACTTTCTTTTTTTTTTTCTGAGTTGGCCTTTGACCATCACCCCCTCTCCTTCCTCTCCTTCCTTTGACCATCACCTCCTCTCCTTCTCGGATTTTTTTTCAACAATATTCCTTAAACAAGAACCCTTGTGGAGTCATACGCATCCCTTCTAAACCTTATAGACCTTTTCGAGTGCTTAGGACGAGATGGAATCAAAGATTGCTGCACGGTTGACATCTCACAACCTTCGATTGTGTTATAGGAACTCTTTCAACTACTGGCCATTCGACGAACTTCGTGCTGTCTGTAGAAATCCCGAGTGGTAAGCCCCAAGACCATTGGATCAAACAGGGCGTGGCACTCATGTGCGCCCTGAACTACTGATCGCATTTCCTGGTTTAATGCCGAGTAGTCTAATATAATCTGCGTCGCTTCCATGCATTCCACACCTTAGTAGTTGTAAGCAGTAACGCTAGCTCCATTGCCATGTATGGTTTTACTGACTAACTTATTAAAGAATTCTACATGTTTTAGAATTGTACAAAGCAATAAAAATAAATTTTATGTTTGGTAGAATCTGGTTTGTCTTGAAATAGAGCAGATCTTATGTGGCAAGTCGAATGAGGTAGTGGCTTGACCCTTGGAAGCATCCTAGTACAGCTGAAAACAAGTACAGCTGAAAAAAAAAGGTTTCTCGAAATACGTAAGGCAATATCACGCTGATGTAAGGGGTTTAAAGAATGGAGAGCAGAGCCTGCAGTTTGATTTGTTTATTTTTATTTCATCGATTATATTTTACGATTTTACAATTATGGACATGATGCTAACTGAACCCCCCCCCCCCCCCCCCCTTACAACTGTGACGATTCACTTGTGTTATATAATGCTGCCATCATCGAAGCACGAGCGATAGGATAGTCCCCGTCTTCAAACTGCACTTGAAAATCTTAATTTCAGAATCGTTTTTTGTGTGCATCTAGTGAATCATTCTAATGAGATCCGCTAAAACTGAGCCAATTTAGGAAAAGTCATCACATTTAAGCCTCTTAGCTTCTATGGTTCAGAATTTATAGCAATTTTCCTTAATGAACCCCCCCCCCCCCCCCCCAGTCTGAATAGGGTTCAAATTTACTTGTACACTCTGTGTAAAGCAGTTTTGTAACAGCGATCAAGTTAACCCGGTACCGTCCCCAAATGTCTGTCGTTGTTACAGTTACTGGACAATCATTAACGGACGCGAGGTATTAAACTTTTATTGCTAAATCTAACCGGCTACCCAAAATAACTAACCGGCTACCCAAAATATTTTTCTTTTTTCTTACTATAAAATAACTTGATCTCTCATCGAATGACATCATCTTTACCATGTCGATTTTAATAAGGTACAGCATAGGTGTAACCTAACAATATCGAGCAGTTTTCATCAATAAGCGTCAAAAATCTTGTACTACAAAAGTTAAAAGCCTGGTGCTTTTGCTTTGCTGGTATCTATTTAGAGGTAAACATGTCAGTAGCCATGTGTATTGTAAGATATGTAAATCTATGAAAATTATTTGGGTACTTTGGTGCTTATCTTTTTGGTGTTTTGGTGCTTCCTTTAGATAAGTTTTTATTATTTCCCTAAATTAGAGAATTGTTTGAACTCGTATGTGTTTTTGATCTAAAAAATATGTATATTATGCTTTAATTTCAATCATGTCTGGATATTCTATAGCCCTCTCATTTGACAGAAATAAGTCAATTAGTGGCCAGCGAGACGTTCGAGGCTCTGGAACCAGGGTACTGTGGGGATAGTATTGTAAGATTTTTACACCGTAAAAGATAGGACAATCAGCCCCGTCTACTTTCAAGAGATGATGCTTCTTACCTTTCTTGCCCCAACAAGGCTGTGATATAGCATTTACAATAAAAACCAAGATTATAGTTTGTTTTATTATATCCAAAGTGGGCAGTAAAATCTTTGTCATCCATGTCACAGTGCTCAAATAAATTGCAAATCACAGGTATCCCAGTCAACCCTGCGCGAAGGGTCTAGTTCCTTATAAGCATGCCTTAAGTAGCCCTTTATTCACTTTATTTCCTTTTCGTAATGCCTAGTGCACACTAGTGACATAACAACAGGCGCGCGCACTCTTTTAAGCCCGACATAACGACATGGACATAATGACATAAAAGAAAAAAAACATTAAAACTTTCAACCACTTACTATGCAAAAGATATATGTTTAAGATGAGTTTTAAGTTCGGAGATACATGTTTATTTAAGTAATTATCCGAACAATCCTAATTTCGTTTAGTGAAAAGAGCCATCCTTAACACATTGACCCCTCAACCGGCCTGTACCGGCTTTGGGAAGTACCCACAACCCAAAAAATTCATAAATGCAAACTAAACACAACAAAATGAAGATACTCAGGCATCAGTCTAAGGGATAAATGGTCTTGAAGATATGCATCCAACCAAGGTGTTGGCAACTACTCTTAAGCCAAATAATAGCACAGGTTCTTTGACAAATTTAAAATCGAACAAGGAAAGAAAAGCAGAATCACCCCTCTCAATAAAACGCTCAAAATACAACACAAGGGAGAGAGATCAGCAAACACAGCTCAAGACACAAATAGTTACCTTTATTCTGATCCTCCAGGTTCATTTCCATGGCCCCAAAACACAATGTCCACTCCTTGAAGGCTTGTAAAACCACGAAGATGCCTTTAAGCATTCTGGGAGATCCAGGGAAAAATTCAAAATTCACGAGGGGAGTATTGTCCCTCCCCCCCCCCCCCCCCCCCCCCCCCGCCCGGAAGAAGGGGGGAGGGCTTTGTAGGTCCTTTTTTTGGATTTCGCACCCCCCCACCTAACCCAAGAAGAGTAGAGTTCTTACGCTTTCTAAATAGCGGAGCTCCCACGCGCGAAGCGTCGCGTGAGCGGAGGCCCATACCTAAAAAAAGTCATAAATGACGTCACGTGACCATCTCAATTGACCCCACTTGAAACATACATGACACCCACCGTGTTTGGTTGTCAGACGATGTTATGTGTCGTGTAGATGTCAATGGTGGGGGGAAGCGTGTATAACAAGTGGTCGCGTGATCTGTGAAATAGTTGACGTCGTCAAAAACAAAAAAATTCGTAAAAATAATAATATTTAATAGCACAGATTTGGTCGATTGGAACTCCTCTTTCAGGCAATGCCTAAATCTATATTATCTAAGTATAGATTATATGAGCCGTATTCAATTCAAATGAATCGAGTCGAATGATTAATCTTCATTTGCATTGAATACGCCCCATGGATAATACCACTTTTGAACTCAGCCGTATTATTCATGGATCATATTCAATGTAAATGCATACAAATGACAATACTAAATTGAAGAAGGGGGGGGGGGGTTGCGCAGTCAGGTATTATGTGGACAAAGCATTGTATTGGAAGATTTCTTGATAAGAATTGACCCACTTTTTGGTCGCCAAGGGGGGAAGGGGGTGCGCGCGCATCGTGCGCATGCCCCCCCCCCCCCCTATGTCCGCGCCTGCATTGGACTTGGTCTGTTGGTTTGACCTTGGCTTTGAAAATATCTTATCTCATAGTTCCCAATTTTCAAACTGAGGCGTGTGGCCGGGTACTAATACAAACGGCGGCGGCATGAAGAAACAAAACATTTCAAGAAACAAGAGTCGTGTTTGGATCAGTTTATTGATTTTCGAAGAAACCTTTTACACGAGTGTATTCCGTTCTTAACTGTATTTTCTCAAATGCTTTTTAGTCTCGCTGTACACTAACTTTCAGTATACCGTTCTAGATCTCATTACCACTATACAAAGTGCAAATAGAGCTTACACCAATGGCTGGGGGCTTTGTTAAGCCTACTTATTAGGCTTTCAAGGGTATCCTTTGAATTTGAGAAGGAAACAAATTTACTAATATTCTATTCTAACTGTGCGAAGCTATATTTTGTAATAAATCACAGTGTATTATAAGTGACCGTCTCAGACCAAGAATTTTTTTGTTCAGAACAAAAATACCTTTTTCCAGGAGATAGCCCTTGATGACCTTAGTATTCTGTGAAAGTTTGAAACGAATCGTATAAATATTTTTGGCTCGAGAGGGGAAAATGTATTTTTCGAATATATTTAGCGATTTTTCGGTATTTTTGACTTGAACAGAAAATGTCTAAAAAAACAAACAAAATTAAGCCGGGCAGCAAAAATCTAACTTGATTAATAGAAATTATATAATTGTACATATTTGGATTAGGTCGTTGGTAGTTTTAGTATTTTTCTTAATTTTTAACAGATTTTTCAATTATTTTATGTTTTTCGTACTCCGTGAATAAGCCCGGAAAACGAGGCCTATATCTTTCATGGGACGTGACGTGCACAATTCTTTTCACTCTAGGTATACAGCACTTATTGTACCTCCAATATATCAAATAAAATTTTGTGGCAATTAAAAACACGAGTTTTGATGAAGCGATAAACAGCCCCCACTGAGCGCTCATATTTCAACAATTGCAAGACAATGGCAAGAACACATACCTTTGCATCGGGGCACCTTTTATCACAGGTAGCCCAGGCAATGGTTGCTTGTCGTAGCTCGATACTTTCTTTAGTAGGGAGAGAGAAGTCATAAATTCTGTTGAGAAAACCCCCCCAAATCGTTTATTACACGTGAATTTGACAACAACAAGGCATGTTCTAAGTTCTAAGGCAATTTTATTGACAACATTTCACACACACACACACACACACACACACACACACACACACACACACACACACACACACACACACACACACACACACACACACACACACACAAACGCTTTACTCGACCGATCTCAGAACAGCCGAATTCCGAGCTACGACAAGCAACCTGCCTGGGCTACCTGTGCTTTTATCGCCAAAATAAGTTCATATAAATGCGAAACGTGGTCCTGGTAGACTTTAAATAACATCTTACAAGGCGTATCTAACCGTAGAAGTTCAAAAGAGCACTCGATAACGCTAGGTCAACCATTCGATCGACCTCGAATTAGACGCAATCGTACGCCACGCTTCCCGTCGAATTTAGTCCTTCATAGAAAGCTGTACTAGAAACATTACAGTTTCCCCGCGTAGGAACTAATTTTGGTTCTATTGTTGGTAGCTTGCTCCGGATTTCGTAACTGTCAACGATATAAACAATGAATGCGTGACAACACCACAGGAAGCCCATGTAAGCACAGTTAGTTAAAAAAACACGTTTTTGTCGTGTACATAACGTTCATAAATCTTTTTCCAGTTCTATCGCTGATATAATAAACTATAAAATACACGCAACAGAGCCATAATAAAATGTTATGTTGATTCTGGCTGTACACTACTAGCTACTACTTGTACAACTTACTAGAGCGGCATAAAAAGCTCGAACAGCCAATTTGAGACTGTTAAAAAGTATCCACTACACTGTCATGGAACCTAGGGATAGAAGAGAGGGTTGTCTTGTTGCCTCGGAATACAAGCATTGACAGGGTTGTCGTGCACCCTTGGATATAAACGATAAACGGGTGTTTTTATGCACCTTTCTATGAAAGGCCCCAGTCCCGCCGTATATTAATGATTGCTAATTATTTATCTACGCGAAGCGGTCCCGACGTAGATTGATAATTAGCAATTATTAATCGGAGGGGGGTCGGAGGGGTCCAGCGCACCTTCCAAGCCTAAAATGGCGCTGGGGGGGGGGGGGGGGGTGGGGGGATGGGGGTCGGAGGGGCCCAGTGCACCTCGCAAGCCTAAAATGGGGCTGGGAGGCCCGGAGGGGCGTTTCGGTGTCTATAAAAGTCCCCAGTCCCCCCATTGTCTTGCAATTGTTGAAATATGAGGCATGATCAGCCCTGAAAAAAAGCCTGAAAAACAGCCTGAAAAAAAGGACTGGTTTAGGATTATCGGCAGTTTAAATACAGAGGAAAAAATGATCGAGACATCTAAAATTAGAAAAAATGTCGACACAATGGAGGGCGACCACTTAAAATCTCACCCAGACACGAGCGGATTATTGTCAACGGGATAGACAAACTTCGGGCGCAAGAGGTCTTTTTTTTCAGCCAGAAGATTGATGAAATTTGCGGATGCGGATGCAGCTAAAGTGAGCGTTCGAACTGTCTGACGTACGCTAAATAGAAATGGATACGAGTACCTCCAATCAAGCAAGAAAAGGAATGCTGAGTGAACAGGACTTGAAGAAACGCATTTTCGCTTTGCAAGAATAGTTAAGCGACTCTATCGCAAAGATGTTTGGTCGAAGGACATAAACCTTTTTTAGACGGGCTAAACTTTTATCACAAAACCAACCCAGCTTATCAAGCCCGAGCCCCAAGGGGGCGCAAAAGGCGTAAAAATGGAGAGGGGTTAAAAGCGGGCTGCCCAGCCAGAGAAAGCAAAGAGGGGACAAGGGGGAAAACTTGTGAAGTTGATGGTAGCAATTTCATACGGGAAAGGGGTTATTGAATGTGAACAGTATGAGCACCTCGACGGAAAATATTTTTCCAATTACATCCGAAGAAAATTTCGCGGAATGTTTAAAAAATTGAACAAATTTTCATTGCGTCTATGGGTTCAAGATGGTGACCCCAGCCAGAATTGTGGGGACGCTAAGAAAGAAATGCAATAAAAAAGGCGCAGAGCTCTTTACTATACCTGCAACAAGCCCTGACTTGAACCCAATAGAGAATTGAACCGTTTTTTTTTTTAATTGCCTTTCAAATCTAAACGGGCTTTCATTACACATTTCTGACGATTTTAGGTTTTATTCTCAATATTTATGCTTTGTTTACTGCATCTTTATTTTGTCTTAGTTAAACTAATTGACAGTCATATGGCACATTTGTTTTCTTCAGCCCAAACATGACTATGTGAACACCTAGTTCATTAGTTCCTGTTAACACCTCGGGGGTCATCTTTAGCAAATCTGGCAACCAATATGAATATTGTGGTATTTTTGTCCATTTTGGCCTAAAAGTTTACCTTTTCACTTTTGCAATATTACTTCCGGTTGGATACACTAAGCAGCTAAGCTCTAAGCAGTGGGGAGAATGCCAGTTTGGGAAGGAGGGAAAAAATGGATTAACATTGGCCATCAAAACATTCGACTCCAGGCCACTCTGGCATTTCATTCGCAGTAAACCAATAGTTAAAAATGGCAGCTTGGTAGCAGAATGTCGTACACTTTCGGTTTTTCCAGTTTACCAAACAGTTTTCAAAGCTTCAAAGTATTGCAAGGATTAGATAGAATATTATGTAAGCTCAGGGTGAATCACATGCAAGATTTCCTCTGTGTAGCTATCATGATTTGGTCGATTTAATCAATAACCGTGCATTATTGCGAACCCGAAATCAAGTCAGAGGAACTGTTTGACAAAAAAATGTGTATATTTATCTATGATAACTCTACAAATTCAAGAGAAAACAACAAGACTTATCTGCGGACACTCATCAATGAACAGCACAGAGGAACAGCTTACTGCTTCTTTGTTAAAATTTAATTTCACCTCTAATAAGTCTTTAATTGTCATGGGATTATGAAATGGTTAAATGATTTCCTGTTCACACTGTTTCCTTTTAAGGAGATACAGGTACAGTTTTATTAAAAGAGAAGCCATAACTGCACAGATTTCCTTCTGAATTGGGGCGAATTCTCACTAGAAATTGCCATTTCTCGGCATCTTTCCGTCTTAGCCGTTCACCATTACACTGATAGTTGGTGCACAGCTTGCGATTTCTGCTGAATATCTTCATGACTTTTTGGCATTTTCACAAGGACAATGAACCATTATATTACTTCCTTTCTTCCTGAACTGGCATACCACACTGCTAAGGAGCCCATGTCTAATAGCCCACAATGCTTAATGCGTTATCAAATAGATAAGCTAATATTAAAACAGTTCAAGTTAAGAAAGCTATTAGTGTTTTTATGACTGTATATAATGTTAATATGAAGAAACATTTACATGGCTTTTAAACAAATTGACCACAATATTTGTATTCTATGCCAGAATATTTGTTAAAGAGGATAATGAAATTTGTTTGATATAGGGTGTTACAGAACCTTTAAGGTACTCATACCTATTTTCAGACGGTACCTATTATTGGACAGTTGCAAAAAAAATCATAAAAATCTCACTTCATAGGAAAACAAGCTGAAAACTGACTCATCAAGTTGAAGAACTGACAATTAGAGAACAATGTTTTCCAAAGCTTTTTACAAGACTTGGTGTTTATTACAGCTGGTTTTGATTGTTTGGTTTGATTGACTACGCACTATTATCAAACAAAGAAAGGGATTTTGGATTTTTGGAGGTCGCACAACAACGAATTTGGCTATAATTCCCAAAACAAGAAATAATCTTTACTCATGCACCTCATGGCGAGTTTAAAAACCTTCCATTTTGTTGTTGATGTCTCAGGATGCTATTTGGCCTCTCTGTATTCCTGATTTGTTTGGACAGTACCTCACCCTTGCAACCTACTGTATTATCAGACAGTCTAACAATTGCTGAATTATTCAACATAAATTTGAGCTGTCACACATTTACAAACATGACTTTTAAAAACTAAATTCGTCAACAATTATTGTCTGTGGTATTTTAGTTACAGTTAAAATACTTGCATTTTTTTTTTATTACTCTCACAAAGAAGTCTGATATTAGGTAAGAGCTTTCGATAATATGGTCAGTAAAACACTTCTATCTTGCGATCGTTTTCTATTAAATTTCCTTGCCATCAATTTTTGTGGTCTATAATGGGTATAGTACCTACTTCTCTCAAATAACAAATGAGAAATGTTCTCCATAGCATTATCATTGCAGCAAATCAGCAACAATTTATATTGAAATCCAGCCCTAAACCAGAAGTTATAAGTCATCCCAATCCAATTTTAGGGCACATCAAGCTCTGCTCATACTTAAAACAGCATAAATGTGGATTTTTGTCCAATCCAAAACATCCAAATATTTTATACAAGTTATGCAAACACTCATATTTATTTCAAAGTTGAACCCTCCATTTGTTTATAGAGTGCACATTTTTTCTATTTTTATAGGGAACAAAGTGACTTTAAGCTGGCCTTCCAAATGTAAAAGTTTCTCCTTTATGTTTACTTTTAGCCTCTTGTTCTTCAAACTTGTGACAAGCTCATTGTTTTGGTCTTACGTCTCATGTATGCAGGGCTTCTGGAATTACGCGCTTGTGCGGAAGCGCGTAATTTGGCTTTTTCCGCGTAATCCGCGTAATCCACAAATTTCCACGTAATCCCACATATTTTGGATAAATTTTGAAAGACAAAACATTTAATTGCACAGCTGATGGGTTCTTACCTCTATTTCTCGTAAAAAAAGAGAGATATTCTTCGTAAGAGTGCGATGTTTCGAACGTGCTTTCCTTCGGTACAAAATGTAGTTTGGGCGTAACAGTTGATATTCCGTGTAATTTTGCGTATAATTTAGTAAAGAATCACGCGTAATTTTGAGGGTTTTTTTTTTGCGTAATTCCAGAAGCTCTGTGTATGGAGAATGACGATTTCCATGATGTTTACATTCTTTTTGTTCATGATTGTTGTGCATCACATCCAAAGACAAAAATTGAGATTTGTTTCTAATTCTACTTTAAATTGCTTCTCATACCATTCACTGCAAAAGTCGTACTGTAGCTTTCCCCCAAAAAATGACATCCAGTTTTTTTTATTCATTTTAAAATAGAAGTATTGCAGAGATAACATAAAAATCAACCTTTCTTTTTGAAAAAAATATGATATAAGTAGGATAGATATTCTCAATTTTTATTTTTTACATAAAAGATGCATGTATCTAAAAGATGAATTTTAATGATTCTTCACATTTATGTGAAGCTTTTTTCCTAAATTAAACTTAAATATGTCAACGTTGTGGACATTAAGTAATGTCAACAATAATGTGTCCACAATATAATGTGTCCTCATGCGGAAACAAGTGAGAAATCTGGAATTTTTTTCAATCCAAGGCACAAGCCCCTTTTTCAGTGAGCCCTGTGAAATGGGCGTGAACCCAAATTCTCAATATTTTATCATTTTCATAAGGCTCAATGGTTTGGAAGGCTCAATGTAATTTGAAAAAATCTTGATATTGCATATCTCATGTGGAATTGCCCAGTTTACCTGCAATAGTTGTATCACCTGTCTGTTGTTTTGCATGTTCTTTTTTACTGTATATAACCTCTACAAAAAGGCGCTTAATCAATAACTGTTACTTTTATTATTTTTTCCTTTTCAGGTTAAATAATCACTTCTACTGCCCTGCCTGGTGTGTGGTGGATAAGAGGCTCAACTCAGTTTGATTAGCATTGGTCACCTGTACAGCAGATATGGGGTTCAACTACAGTGATTATAAGGATTAGCCCAGTTTGAATAGCATTGGTCTTATGTACAGTGAATATATGGATTAGCCAAGTTTGAATAGCATTGGTCTTATGTACAATGGATTAGGCGCTCAGCTTAGTTTGCTTAGCATTAGTCTGGTGTGCGGTGCATAATTCCATTTTGATTATTATTGGATAAGGGGCCATGGACAGTTAAATTAGGATTGGTCTGGTTTACAGTGGAAAAGGTGATTAGCTCAGTCTTGTGTACAATAGGGGGTTTAGTTCAGTATGCTTAGCATCAGTCTGGTGTGTGGTTGATAAGGGACCTAGTCAGTTTGATTATTATTGTTCCCATATACTAGCTCAGTTTGATTAGCATTTGTCTGGTGTGTGATGAATAACTGGCTGAGTTCAATTTGATGTAAAGTGCACTTGTAGCTCAGTTTGATTAGCATTGGCCCCTTGTGTGTTGGCTAGGGGCTAAGCTGAGTTGAATTAGGATTGTCTTGTGTACAAGGGGCTTAGCTCAGTTTGATGATATAACTGGAGGCATCAGTCTGATGATAACTGGCTTAAGTCCAATTTGATGGAAAAGGTGCTTGGCTCAGTCTTATGTACAGTTGATATGGGCTGGTTCAGTTTGATAAGCACCAGAATCTGGTGTGTGTTGGACATCAGTATCTGGTGTGTTGTGCATTTCAATTCTGTACAGTGAATAAGGGAGTCAGCTCAGTTTGCTTAGCATTGGCCTTTATACAGTGCTGAGGGGCTTAGCTCATTTTTATTAGAGCTGATCGTATAAACAGTGGATAAGAGCTTAACTTGTTTTGATTATTATTAGTCTGATGATGAACAGTGGATAGGGGCTTAATTCTTAACACTAGGTTCTGGTGGGGCATAGCTCAGATGAGTTATTGTTGGTCTAGTTTACAGTGGATAAGGGCTTAATTCAGTGTCATTAACATTTGCATAGCATCAGTATAGTGTGTGGTGTATAAGCGGCTTAAACTCAGTTTGAATAGCATCAGTATGGTGTGTAGTGAATAAGGGCCTTAAGCTCAGTTTGGATAGCATCAGTATGGTGTGTAGTGAATAAGGGGCTTAAGCTCAGATTGAATAGCATCAGTATGGTGTGTAGTGAATAAGGGGCTTAAGATCAGTTTGGATAGCATCAGTATAGTGTGTGGTGTATAAGGGGCTTAAGCTCAGTTTGAATAGCATCAGTATGGTATGTAGTGTATAAGGGGCTTAAGCTCAGTTGGAATAGCATCAGTATGGTGTGTGGTGTATAAGGGGCTTAAGCTCAGTTGGAATAGCATCAGTATGGTGTGTGGTGTATAAGGGGCTTAAGCTCAGTTGGAATAGCATCAGTATGGTGTGTGGTGTATAAGGGACTTAAGCTCAGTTTGAATAGCATCAAGTATGGTGTGTAGTGAATAAGGGCCTTAAGCTCAGATTGAATAGCATCAGTATGGTGTGTAGTGAATAAGGGGCTTAAGCTCAGTTTGAATAGCATCAGTATGGTGTGTAGTGAATAAGTAAGCCCAGTTTGATTAAGCACCAGTATAGTGTGTGGTGAATAAGGGGCTTAAGCTTAGTTTGAATAGCATCAGTATGGTGTGTGGTGTATAAGGGCCTTGAGCTCAGTTGGAATAGCATCAGTATAGTGTGTGGTGAATAAGGAGCTTAAACTCAGTTTGAATAGCATCAGTATGGTGTGTAGTGAATGAGGGGCTTAAGCTCAGTTTGAATAGCATCAGTTAGTGCGTGGTGTATAAGGGGCTTAAGCTCAGATTGAATAGCATCAGTATGGTGTGTAGTGAATAAGGGGCTTAAGCTCAGTTTGAATAGCATCAGTATGGTGTGTAGTGAATAAGTAAGCCCAGTGTGATTAAGCACCAGTATAGTATGTGGTGTATAAGGGGCTTAAGCTCAGTTAGAATAACATCAGTATGGTGTGTGGTGAATAAGGGGCTTAAGCTCAGTTTGAATAGCATCAGTATGGTGTGTGGTGTATAAGGGGCTTAAGCTCAGTTGGAATAGCATCAGTATGGTGTGTGGTGTATAAGGGGCTTAAGCTCAGTTTGAATAGCGTCAGTATAGTGTGTAGTGAATAAGGGGCTTAAGCTCAGTTTGAATAGCAGTATGGTGTGTAGTAAATAAGGGGCTTAAGCTCAGTTTTAATAGCATCAGTATAGTGTGTGGTGTATAAGGGGCTTAGACTCAGTTTGAATAGCACCAGTGTGGTGTGTAGTGAATAATGGGCTTAAGCTCAGTTGGAATAGCATCAGTATGGTGTGTAGTGGATAAGGGGCTTAAGCTCAGTTTGAATAGCACTAGTATAGTGTGTAGTGAATAAGGGGCTTAAGCTCAGTTGGAATAGCATCAGTGTGGTGTGTAGTGAATAAGGGGCTTAAGCTCAGTTTGGATAGCATCCGTATGGTGTGTAGTGAATAACGGGCTTAAGCTCAGTTTGAATAGCATCAGTATGGTGTGTAGTGAATAAGGGGCTTAAGCTCAGTTTGAATAGCATCGTATAGTGTGTGGTGTATAAGGGGCTTAGTCTCAGTTTGAATTGCATCAGTATGGTGTGTGGTGTATAAGGGGCTTAAGCTCAGTTGGAATAGCATTATAAGTATGGTGTGTGGTGAATAAGGGGCTTAAGCTCAGTTTGAATAGCATCAGTATGGTGTGTGGTGAATAAGGGGCTTAAGCTCAGTTTGAATAGCATCGTATAGTGTGTGGTGTATAAGGGGCTTAGTCTCAGTTTGAATTGCATCAGTATGGTGTGTGGTGTATAAGGGGCTTAAGCTCAGTTGGAATAGCATTATAAGTGTGGTGAATAAGGGGCTTAAGCTCAGTTTGAATAGCATCAGTATGGTGTGTGGTGAATGAGGGGCTTAAGCTCAGATTGAATAGCATCAGTATGGTGTGTAGTGAATAAGGGGCTTAAGCTCAGATTGAATAGCATCAGTATGGTGTGTAGTGAATAAGTAAGCCCAGTGTGATTAAGCACCAGTATAGTATGTGGTGTATAAGGGGCTTAAGCTCAGTTAGAATAACATCAGTATGGTGTGTGGTGAATAAGGTGCTTAAGCTCAGTTTGAATAGCATCAGTATGGTGTGTGGTGTATAAGGGGCTTAAGCTCAGTTGGAATAGCATCAGTATGGTGTGTGGTGTATAAGGGGCTTAAGCTCAGTTTGAATAGCGTCAGTATAGTGTGTAGTGAATAAGGGGCTTAAGCTCAGTTTGAATAGCAGTATGGTGTGTAGTAAATAAGGGGCTTAAGCTCAGTTTTAATAGCATCAGTATAGTGTGTGGTGTATAAGGGGCTTAGACTCAGTTTGAATAGCACCAGTATGGTGTGTAGTGAATAATGGGCTTAAGCTCAGTTGGAATAGCATCAGTATGGTGTGTAGTGGATAAGGGGCTTAAGCTCAGTTTGAATAGCACTAGTATAGTGTGTAGTGAATAAGGGGCTTAAGCTCAGTTGGAATAGCATCAGTATGGTGTGTAGTGAATAAGGGGCTTAAGCTCAGTTTGGATAGCATCCGTATGGTGTGTAGTGAATAACGGGCTTAAGCTCAGTTTGAATAGCATCAGTATGGTGTGTAGTGAATAAGGGGCTTAAGCTCAGTTTGAATAGCATCGTATAGTGTGTGGTGTATAAGGGGCTTAGTCTCAGTTTGAATTGCATCAGTATGGTGTGTGGTGTATAAGGGGCTTAAGCTCAGTTGGAATAGCATTATAAGTATGGTGTGTGGTGAATAAGGGGCTTAAGCTCAGTTTGAATAGCATCAGTATGGTGTGTGGTGTATAAGGGGCTTAAGCTCAGTTGGAATAGCATCAGTATGGTGTGTGGTGAATAAGGGGCTTAAGCTCAGTTTGAATAGCATCAGTATGGTGTGTGGTGTATAAGGGGCTTAAGCTCAGTTTGAATAGCATCAGTTAGTGCGTGGTGTATAAGGGGCTTAAGCTCAGATTGAATAGCATCAGTATGGTGTGTAGTGAATAAGGGGCTTAAGCTCAGATTGAATAGCATCAGTATGGTGTGTAGTGAATAAGTAAGCCCAGTTTGATTAAGCATCAGTATAGTGTGTGGTGTATAAGGGGCTTAAGCTCAGTTTGAATAGCATCAGTATGGTGTGTAGTGAATAAGTAAGCCCAGTTTGATTAAGCACCAGTATAGTGTGTGGTGAATAAGGGGCTTAAGCTTAGTTTGAATAGCATCAGTATGGTTTGTGGTGTATAAGGGGCTTGAGCTCAGTTGGAATAGCATCAGTATAGTGTGTGGTGAATAAGGGGCTTAAACTCAGTTTGAATAGCATCAGTATGGTGTGTAGTAAATAAGGGGCTTAAGCTCAGTTTGAATAGCATCAGTATGGTGTGTAGTGAATAAGGGCTTAAGCTCAGTTTGAATAGCATCAGTATGGTGTGTAGTGAATAAGTAAGCCCAGTTTGATTAAGCACCAGTATAGTGTGTGGTGTATAAGGGGCTTAAGCTAAGTTTGAATAGCATCAGTATAGTGTGTGGTGTATAAGGGGGCTTAAACTCAGTTTGAATAGCATCAGTATGGTGTGTAGTGAATAAGTAAGCCCAGTTTGATTAAGCACCAGTATAGTGTGTGGTGTATAAGGGGCTTAAGCTAAGTTTGAATAGCACCAGTATAGTGTGTGGTGTATAAGGGGCTTAAGCTCATTTAGAATAGCATCAGTATGGTGTGTAGTGAATAAGGGGCTTAAGCTCAGTTGGAATAGCATCAGTATAGTGTGTGGTGTATAAGGGGCTTAGACTCAGTTTGAATAGCATCAGTATGGTGTGTAGTGAATAAGGGGCTTAAGCTCAGTTGGAATAGCGTCAGTATAGTGTGTGGTGAATAAGGGGCTTAAACTCAGTTGGAATAGCATCAGTATAGTGTGTGGTGAATAAGGGGCTTAAACACAGTTTGAATAGCATCAGTATGGTGTGTGGTGAATAAGGGGCTTTTAAGCTCAGTTGGAATAGCATCAGTCTTGTGTGTGGTGGATAAGAGGCTTTGCACGGTTTCATTCGTGTTTGTCTAAATGCATTAGATAAGGTGCTTAGTTCAGTTTGATTAATATTTGTTTGATGTAGAGTTGATAAGGGAATTAGACTATCATTGGTCTGGTGTACAGTGGATAAGGTGTTAAGTTCAGTTTGGTTATTATTGTTCTGATAACTCAGTTTGATTATCATTGGTTTGTTGTAGAGCAGATGAGGCTTACCTCATATTGGTTTACAGTGGATACGGGGCTTAGCTCAGTTTGATTATCATTTGCCTGGTGTGCTGTGGTGAGGGCCCTGGCTCAGATGAGTCAGTGTTGGTCTTGTGTACAGTGTTTGAGGGGCTTAACTCACTTTGATTGGCATCAGTCTGGTGTGTGATGGATAAGTGGTAAAGTTTAATTTGATGTACAGAGGTTAAGGTACTTTATTAGTTTGATTAGCATTTGTCTGTGGTCTGGTGTGCTGTGGTGAGGGCTTAGCTTAAATGAGTTAGTGCTGGTCTTGTGTTGCATCAGTCTGGTGTGCAATGGATAAAGTGCTAAGCTCAGTTGAATTAGAGTTGGTCTTGTGTACAGTAAATATAAGGCTTAGTTCAGTGTGATTAGTATTGGTCTGTGTATATTGGATAAAGGAAATGGCCCAGTTTGATAAGCATCAGTATGTGCAGTGGATAAGGGGCGTAGTTCAGTTTGCTTAGTGTCAGTTTGGTGTGCAGTGGGTTTTAAGGGGGTTTAGCTCAGTTTGCTTAGCACCAGTTTTGTGTGTGGTGGATAAGGGGCTTAGTTCAGTTTGCTTAGTGTCATTTTGGTGTGCGGTGGATAAGGGGCTTAGCTCAGTTTGCTTAGCACCAGTTTGATGTGCGGTGGATAAGGGGCTTGGCTCAGTTTGCTTAGCGTCATTTTGGTGTGCGGTGAGTAATGGGCTATGCTCAGTTTAAGAAGCATTGGCTGCTTGTGCAGTGCTGAGGAGCTTAGAGCAGTTTTATTGGAGCCGGTCATATAAACAGCGGATAGGCGGGCTTAATTCAGTTTGTTTATTATGTCTGAAGAACAGTAGACAAGGGGCTTAGCTCTGTTGAATTAGCGTTTGTCATTTGTACAGTGGATAAGGGGCCCTAGCTAAGTCTTGTGTATAGTGGATAAGGGGCAAACAGTGTAGTTTAGTTTGATTAGCATGCGATGTATAAGTAGCTTAGTTCAATTTGATGTACGGTGGATAAGGGCCTTAGCTCAGTTGAGTTAGTTTAGCTCTCGTGTACTGTGGATAACAGACTGAGCTTTGTTTGATTAGCATCAGTTTGGTGTGTGGTGGATAAGTTGCTTAGTTCAGTTTGATTATTATTGGCTTGTTTTCAAGTAAATAAGTCGCTTTATACAGTTTAATTATAATTTGTTTGTCGTACAGTGGATAAGTGGCTCAGCTCAGTCTGAATTTAATTGGTCAGGTGTCGAGGGGATATGGGTCTTTTCTTTGAGTAGTATTAGTCTAATATACAAGGGGCTTAAATCAGTTTGATTATTATTGGATAAGGGGCTCAGCTCTGTTGAATAAGGGTTTCATGTACAATGGATAAGGGGCACAGCTAAGTTTGATTAGCATCAGTCTTCTGTACTGTGAAGGAGGGGCTTTGCTTTGTTTCATTAGCGTGTCTAAATGTGTCTAAATGCACTAGATAAGGTGCTTACTTCAGTTTGATGATCATTGGTCTGATGTACAGTAGATAGGGGCCTCAGCTCAGTTTGATTATCATTGATGTGGTGTAGAGTGGATATGGGGCGGATATTTTGGTTGGTGTTAGTCAAATAAACGGTGTATAAGGGGCTTAGCTCAGTTTGATTAGCATTGGCCTCATGTGCAGTGCTGAAGGGCTTTCCTCATTTTGATTAATGTTGTCTAATATAAAGTTGATAAGGGGCTTAGCTCAGATTTGATTAGCATGGATGTAATGTACAGAGGATAGGGAGCTTAGCTTAAAATAATGTATTCAATAACGATTTTGGAATTGTTACAATAACCCTGTCAAGCAAATGATACAGTGAATATTGGAAAATTCGCGACCGGAAAATTCGCGAACACTAAAAAAATTCGCGGTCAGGTCTTGGACCCCAAGGTTTTTTTTTTTTTACCCCCAAATACTACTAGTTTACCAAAATTACTACAAAGTTCCCGCTGAAGGTTTAAATCGCGGATTTAAACCTTGGAACCCAAGACCCGCGAATTTTCCAATATTTACTGTAATTTCTTGTCGTTGTCAAAAGAAGATGAAAATGAGAAGATAATACGCTGAGGTATATTTTACGGGTTTGTGGAAACCTCTCTATTGATTACTGTAAGAAAAGTGTGATAGAATTTATTTATTTGTTGCAATTCTAATAAACGAACAAAACAACTATATAGTGTCATTTAATTCCCTACTTGCATTTGATTAAAATATAACAAGTTTTTTCACCGACGTTGCTACGACATGTTTTTTCACCGACATTAGGAAGACCACTGAAAAAAGTGTGTGTGGGGCTAAAAATAAAAGAAGAGTGTAAACTAGAAGAAACAACTTTTTTGTAATTGTTATTCCTTGATAATATGTGAGATAGCCTCAAAACCTAAGATTCCTAGAGTATGGCTGAAAAAAACAATAAAAAGTAAAAAGCTAACGGAAGGTGGTTTAGAAGGACCAAAATCATGCACACTTACAAATCATGCCCAGGGTGGTTTACGAGGACCACTTTAAAAAGCCTCTAGGATATCATTGCACGACGTTTTACGGTGTTCTAGACAAAAAGCGTTACGAGGACCGGAGGTCGGTCCTCGTAAATACGGTGGTCCTCTGAACGTTGGTGTTTATCCAAATACCGGTCCTCCTAAACACGGTTCGGCGCACGCACACACACACACACACACACACACACACACACACACACACACACACACACACACACACACACACACACACACACACACACACACACACACACACACACACACACACACACACACACACACACACACACACACACACACACACACAAAACGCTTTACTCGACCGATCTCAGAACAGCCGAATTCCGAGCTACGACAAGCAACCTGCCTGGGCTACCTGTGCTTTTATCGCCAAAATAAGTTCATATAAATGCGAAACGTGGTCCTGGTAGACTTTAAATAACATCTTACAAGGCGTATCTAACCGTAGAAGTTCAAAAGAGCACTCGATAACGCTAGGTCAACCATTCGATCGACCTCGAATTAGACGCAATCGTACGCCACGCTTCCCGTCGAATTTAGTCCTTCATAGAAAGCTGTACTAGAAACATTACAGTTTCCCCGCGTAGGAACTAATTTTGGTTCTATTGTTGGTAGCTTGCTCCGGATTTCGTAACTGTCAACGATATAAACAATGAATGCGTGACAACACCACAGGAAGCCCATGTAAGCACAGTTAGTTAAAAAAACACGTTTTTGTCGTGTACATAACGTTCATATATCTTTTTCCAGTTCTATCGCTGATATAATAAACTATAAAATACACGCAACAGAGCCATAATAAAATGTTATGTTGATTCTGGCTGTACACTACTAGCTACTACTTGTACAACTTACTAGAGCGGCATAAAAAGCTCGAACAGCCAATTTGAGACTGTTAAAAAGTATCCACTACACTGTCATGGAACCTAGGGATAGAAGAGAGGGTTGTCTTGTTGCCTCGGAATACAAGCATTGACAGGGTTGTCGTGCACCCTTGGATATAAACGATAAACGGGTGTTTTTATGCACCTTTCTATGAAAGGCCCCAGTCCCGCCGTATATTAATGATTGCTAATTATTTATCTACGCGAAGCGGTCCCGACGTAGATTGATAATTAGCAATTATTAATCGGAGGGGGGTCGGAGGGGTCCAGCGCACCTTCCAAGCCTAAAATGGCGCTGGGGGGGGGGGGGGGGGATGGGGGTCGGAGGGGCCCAGTGCACCTCGCAAGCCTAAAATGGGGCTGGGAGGCCCGAAGGGGCGTTTCGGTGTCTATAAAAGTCCCCAGTCCCCCCATTGTCTTGCAATTGTTGAAATATGAGCGCTCAGTGGGGGCTGTTTATCGCTTCATCAAAACTCGTGTTTTTAATTGCCACAAAATTTTATTTGATATATTGGAGGTACAATAAGTGCTGTATACCTAGAGTGAAAAGAATTGTGCACGTCACGTCCCATGAAAGATATAGGCCTCGTTTTCCGGGCTTATTCACGGAGTACGAAAAACATAAAATAATTGAAAAATCTGTTAAAAATTAAGAAAAATACTAAAACTACCAACGACCTAATCCAAATATGTACAATTATATAATTTCTATTAATCAAGTTAGATTTTTGCTGCCCGGCTTAATTTTGTTTGTTTTTTTAGACATTTTCTGTTCAAGTCAAAAATACCGAAAAATCGCTAAATATATTCGAAAAATACATTTTCCCCTCTCAAGCCAAAAATATTTATACGATTCGTTTCAAACTTTCACAGAATACTAAGGTCATCAAGGGCTATCTCCTGGAAAAAGGTATTTTTGTTCTGAACAAAAAAATTCTTCGTCTGAGACGGTCACTCTTAAAGACATAAAAGTCTTAAAAAATTACCTCTCTAATGGGGCTCAAAATCAATTTGAATCAATTAAAGCCGCTCTCCAAAAAAAGGGCGCCCCAATAATCGCTGTAGCTACATTTATTCTGATAACAAAAAAAATCGCGGCGAGTAAATATTAATCTCTTGTCTTAACACAAACACCACGACCATTGACTCGAGTATTGTTATTCGCAATGACTTGTATTTTCCATACAAACACTGTCATGTAGGGGTGGGGGTAATATTTTCCTTCGCTTTTCCAATGCCCACTTATGCGTGTTCTTCGTTTGCTTTATTTCCTTTTCCTTATCCCTACGCTAACGAGCTTATAAGTGACGGAGACATGGCCGTTTTCTTTGAAGGCAACACCTCTAAATGATGGATGAGTGGCAGACATGCGGTAGTAGTCACTGTAAGAATCAGCACACCAGCTACCACACCTTTTATAACAACTGTTTGCAAACCCACTGACAAACAACCCTTCGACAAGGTCTGCATCACAGACGAGCAGCTGGTACGAGTAGGAAGTCGAGGCTACGCCATGCCCGTCCCATAACCCATTGTCAGACGCGGAGTTTCTATAACTTGAACCAAGGTTCAAGGCCTGGCCACCTTGCCGTCGGAACCAAGCAAACTGTTGGCCGTGGACGAAGATGACTTCGTTGAACTGTAAAAAAAGAAAATAAAATAACCCTGTCACCTATTGCTCTGCCATATTTTGCACGTGATAGCCCCGTGTTACTCACCTCGAATAGGTTACAGTGGGTCCGATACCCATCTATGTCACGCGGGTGTGCTGGGTCATACGTCACTTCCGGTCTACTGTTGCACGTGATAGCCCCGTGTTACTCACCTCGAATGGGTTACAGTGGGTCCGATACCCATCTATGTCACGCGGGTGTGCTGGGTCATACGTCACTTCCGGTCTACTGTTGCACGTGATAGCCCCGTGTTACTCACCTCGAATGGGTTACAGTGGGTCCGATACCCATCTATGTCACGCGGGTGTGCTGGGTCATACGTCACTTTCCGATCTTATACTTTTGCACGTGATAGCCCCGTGTCACTCAACTCGAACGTGTAACAGCTGTTACGGTACCCATCCGTGCCGTACGGGTGCGCTGGGTCATACGTCACTTCCGGTCTACTGTTGCACGTGATAGCCCCGTGTTACTCACCTCGAGCGGGTTAAAGTTGGTTCGGTACCCATCTATGCCGTACGGGTGCGCTGGGTCATACGTCACTTCCGGTCTACTGTTGCACGTGATAGCCCCGTGTTACTCACCTCGAACGGGTTACAGTTGGTTCGGTACCTATCTATGCCGTACGGGTGTGCTTGGTCATACATCACTTCCGGTCTACTGTTGCACGTGATAGCCCCGTGTTACTCACCTCGAATGGGTTACAGTTGGTTCGGTACCCATCCGTGCCGTACGGGTGTGCTGGGTCATACGTCACTTCCTGTCTTGGGTCCGCCTTATCGTCACTTGTGTAGCACATTGTCCAGCCACCACCTCCTGACGTCATATCACAGTACGCCTCGATCCAGTTGTCATGGTTACTGCTGTCAGGGAACAGTTTGTACATGGCGCTTGGAAACGAGGGGAATTTCGAATGAAGATCTTGACAGTCGGATGCTGTAAATCCTGAAAACAAGATTGGCATTTTGTAAGCGCCGAGAGCTGTATATAACTTCTTTGACCTGAGACATTGGTCTCAGTTGCGTCTCCCAGCAGCATGCATCTGGCGCTAGCACGTGATATTCACGTGATAAAATGATGCTTACCATTAGGGACACACGTGAGGTGATCGCTTGAGTGGCTTACGAAGCCTTTCTTGAAGATACATTTGTACTCAATAGAAAAACCTCCTGGCATGCGCCTCGAGCTAGCACGTGATATTCACGTGATAAAGTGATGCTTACCATTAGGGACACACGTGAGGTGATCGCTTGAGTGGCTTATGAAGCCTTTCTTGCAGATACATTTGTACTCAGTAAAAAAACCTCCTGACATGCGCCTCGAGCTAGCACGTGATGTTCACGTGATAAAGTGATGCTTACCATTAGGGAGACACGTGAGGCGATCGCTTGAGTGGCTTACGAAGCCTTTCTTGTAGATACATTTGTACTCAGTAGGAAGACCTCCTGTCATGTGCCTCGAGTTAGCACGTGATATTTACGTGATAGAGTGATGCTTACCATTAGAGACACACGTGAGGCGATCGCTTGAGTGGCTTACGAAGCCTTTCTTGCAGATACATTTGTACTCAGTAGGAAGACCTCCAGGCATGCATATCTCGTTGTTTCCGCACGGATTGCTTGAGCAGCCATTCTGAAAAGTGTCGCGATTTCGGTTAATCTATATCAAATTTAGGTGGACAACCTCGCCTTCTATACAAGTATTTCCATTTTATGCGGAGGAGGGGGTGGGGGGTAGTTGGGGTGTCTATCTCCAAATCCGCCTATCCCGCTTTTTTTTCTCGAAAATCCGCTAATCCGCACATATTTTGCTTCAATCTGAATCTGCAACGAATGACGGACGAAAACAATAGATAATAAGAAAATCATAAATGTGATTTTTTTCAAAGTCAAGAATCGGCAGAATTTGCAGGCACGACTATCGGTAGTTTCTCGGTGTTACAGAGCATCAAGATGGCATCCATCACCACTAGCTAAATCACCAAATTGGTGATCTCAGGCAAATTCTCAAAGCACCACATAAATCACTACTCTCGCCGTTTATCGCCAGATTGCACAAACATGGAGTCTTGTTTTGTCAGCTTTGTCGGTACTGACAAATCGACAAGTTTTGTCGACCTGTCAACTGGTAAATCGACAACCTCGTTTAAAGGTACGTAATTATCGCACAGAGCGCTGACAAATCGACACTGACATTTTTTGTCAGTGTCGACATTCAGAGAATGTTTGAGCAGGATGCTATGCTATCTTATTGTTAAAAGATGCAATATTAGCAATTGCAGTCCTGTATTGAAAGTACGTTCATTGTACCAAAGGTGTAGCCTTGCACGACATTAAAACCACAGGGAGCCCATTACTTCTTTGAAAATGGAAACAAAGTTACTTGCCAGGCAATCTAGCATAACACAGATCAGCCCTCTTTCCGTCTAGGCTGTGGTACCCGGCCTGTTCTCATCCGACATCTCAGGCAAAGAAAAAGAAAAAGAAGGTTTGGCACTAGCATAACAGGACTTGATCCTACTCATCATCACTGTTTTCGTCCTTTGACTCATCTACTTGCTTGCCGTGTTATGGGGGTTCTTTGCCTCTTCAGCCATACATGAACAGGCTTCTGTGCATAAAAGACCCTTGTTTACCCAAGAAAAATTCCGTTGACATCAGCATCAAACCTTGTCGGCCAAGACTGGGTGGATCTGGGTCTTTCGTCATGTAGACAGGCCTGAGACTTGCTGTTCTTGCTTTTCTATCCATGTTCCTCTGGACTCGGCCAACAACCGAACGTCTGGAAGCTGGCAAGCTCCATATGTTGCCTGAGGCTGTCTGATGTTGGCAGAACTTCAGATGGTGCAGCTCGTCAGCTGATCTTGATACATATAGAGATCGCAAACAAAAGCCTCTGTCTTCGCTGCTATCTCATCATCGAGGGCTTTATGCTGACAAAACAGACTAAGCGTTGATTGGCGTGCAGCTCTTTGTCTTAGCGTTAGCCATGGTTTCCTCTTTCCTCTACCAGAGATGCTGCTTGTGGAATAGCACCCGGTTAATGAATTAATGTCTGAGGGACGGGAGGTACTGGCCATTTTCCTTCGCCAGCTTGACTTTGATGAAGCGACAAATCCAATTCAGCATATGAAGTATTTAAGATCTATGTGACCTACCAAGAAGCACTGGAGCAATTATAAGCCGTCTTTCCGGCGATCATCCACCCCCCATTTAGATCCACTGGATCCTCTTCTGTTTCTGTCATTGGCTTTCTCGCCATTGAAACACCTCCTCATCTTAAAAGGTCCTTCCCGGGCATGAGATGGTCTTGTTCTTTGGGTTCTGTAGGTACTTGGACCATTGTCGTGACTGGTGTATTGTGGCCCTTTCCTGGCCCTCTTCCCAGCTACATCGTTGTATCCCAAGACCATGTTAAGGATAGAGCAGTTGTTGGTGGTGATCTGCATCATGATGATTTCTGCGCAAGCTCCCCAAACGTATTTGCATCTGAATAATTGCCATTCCATCCAAGATATTAACAACATCATGTGTCAACACCTTCCGCAAGAATTGTGAAAAGGTCACTAATGGTGCACTTCCTCAAACTTCCATCGTTGTAGGAAATTGCGCAGGGGACTGATAGGTTGACTTGTCTTGCATTTGAGAAGTCTTCCTAACAGATCTCAGTTGGCTTTCACTTCGAACATTTTCTCAATTTGTTTTAACATTGACTTGCTCATTTAAAGAAAACTTGACTTGGAATCCCTGTGGTCCCATTAGATATAAAAGAGAAGCATCTAGAAGCCTAGATTTATCTCAGATGCCATATTTGACACTGGAGTATCATGTTTAGGTTGCTTCTGAGTTAAAAACGACAATAGAATGAAAACTCTATTGGTTTTTCCCCAAGCTTATGCGCGAACACACTGGAACCTTGCAAATATATGACTCGGGCACCCTGTGGTTTTAGGCTGTATTAGTTGGAGCGACTTGCAACATATGAAAAGTATGTTTGTAGAATGTTTTCATGCCTATATTGTATGTTTTGCATGCTCAATAAATTATTTTCTAAAATTTATACTCGGGTATCCTGTGTTTTTTTACCCGAAATAGAAAAACCTAAATAATTCAAAATATATAACACTCCACTAACTACCAGGTTTGTTCAGGGGATCAAAATCTACTCAAATATGCTTTCAAACCTTCTCTAGCCCTCGACATGTGCGAAACCCCTATTTTTCGGCTTCTGCCACCAGACTTTTAGTTTAGATTTATGATCTCACTCGAACTCGAGGTCATTTCCAATGTTTCGATCATTGAAATACAACGGAAACAATAATGTCAACCAAGTCTTTAAACTTTAATAGAATACCTCTGTCCCTTTATAAGTGTAGCCGTCCTTGGGAACCAAACTTTCTGGGTCTTGGATGTGATCCGAGGAGCTCAGCTCACAGATAAAACCATCTTTGACAGGTGGCCCGATGTTTATAGAAGCACAGCGTTCATCCAAGAAGCACTTTAATCCACAATTTTTTTCATCACTTGCGGTGAGATTGTCGAAAACATGGTTTGACAAGGCTTTTCCTGTCTGGTTTTTAGTGAGAGGCAAAATTCGACACTTGCGTCCTGAAATAAATTGTAACCTAGGTGTTAGAAAAATCTCTAAATGTAAATCATTTTGTTTTCTTTAACAGAAAACGAACAGATGTTATTTAAAAACCGTATGAGAATTTTTAACGGAATGATTCCTTTGTAGTCTGTTAATAGTTCCTATATTGTAAATCCATGTTAAAAAATACAGTGCATATTGTGGAACTCCGTTAAATATCCAAAAACAAGCGGGGACTCCGTGTTATCCGAGTAGAAATGACAGAAAAATAAGTCTCTAGCAAAGTTGAAGTCAGTTCGAGTTAGCGGCATTCCACCTGTGTATTGGTCTCTAGTATTGGATATTCATCATAAAAAACGCGCGTTGCTCTCTCTCAAGTTTTATCAATGCAGGTCGATACATCTTTGTAAAAACTTGTTTGTTAAAACTCTTTATAAAAATTATGGGTCCTTATACAGCGGTCGTCCTTGTCTGCTGTAACTTAGCTCTTTAGTTGTTTGTGTTTATATTTTTGTCTCCAATCCAGAGGCGATTGCAAAACCTTCTCCATAACTTATGCAAAACACATCTGTCTAGATAGTTAAAACCTAACAATATCCGATGATTTTTGACGGAAAACGCGTAAAATATTTCAAAATATTGAAAGCAGTGTGTCTATTTCTTTAAGGATGTGATTGATAATTTAGAGCGGATGGCCTGTTAAATATCTCGGATTCTAATAGATTCTTTTGTCTTTTAACGGTTGAGGTTTCCGTCGGACCTCCGGGAGTAAACTGGTGACAATGCGGCTTTAAGCCCTATTCTAGACAGCGCTATTGCACTACGCTGGCAAGTGCTGCTGGTACAAGGAGGAAGCCCGATAACGACAGCACCTTTTCGAAACCAAAAACAAACTAAACTAAACATCGTCTACTGTAACAACACTTAAACTCTACCCCCATACCGATCAACAAAACAACAAAAGCCAGATCCTTTGACACGAACCATTTGTGATAGTTTCAGCTTTCACTGAAAAACTGAGTTTTTCCATTCTTAATTTTCTTATTGATAGAATAAGTTTGTTTTGCTCGATTGGCGGTGATGAACTTTGCTTCTAGCGAAAGGATGAAGGAATCAATGAAGTTTAACATCAATCTACCTACCTTGATTGCCAATAACCTGTAAGGGGAATATCAGTATCATAACGAGAATGTCCAAATGCAAAGAAGCCATACTCAGAGCTGGCACTTCACCAACTGTTTTGAAATCTTTTGTATTGCTCCGTGCAGGAATGTCAAAAATTCTAATGGAATTTAAAGTCTTGCATAATTAATAACACTTTGTTCTGCACACTAAATAGTGAATAGCGCGTTTCCAATTTAGTTTTTAATGGTCCATCTAAATGCCGTTATCCAGGATCATTTTTCCATTAATCCCGCAATCTGTGCTTCATTTCTATTTCGAATTCCTTTTACCCCGATTGCAAAATATCTGCTCCCAATAATCTATGACTTAATGTGTTATGTTCAAGGGCAAAAACGGGTCTGTTCCGCAGCCCCTTTTTTTGTTGGTTGGGAAGATGTTAAAACCCTCGGTTGCTGGGAAAATGACCGTCCCGAGTGGTTCTGCTGGCAAATTTGTGGAGTCGAACTAGTTGTGCTGGTAATATTTTTTGGGCACTGGAGCGGATGCTTGGGACAAAAATCGTCCCGATCGGTTATACGGGCAATTATTCATGTGTTAAAATGCGTAACCACTGCTGGCTGGGATAAAAAAGGAATCGTCTCTCCTGGAAAAAAGGTACTGCAGATAATTTTTCCCAGCAACTTTTAAAATTGATACTTTCGGCATGAGAACATATTCGGAAAGGGGGGCTCGTAGTATGCCCTTGTATTGAATGTTACCTTCCATTCAAGTAAGCGTCATGTTTAAATAGCCTTAAATAACTACCGTATATTATCGTTAGAGGCAAGACAGAGACTACAGAAGTTTGAATTAAAGGACCGAAAACTCATTGTTTGTGCAGGTTTACTAAATGTTCACCAATCAGAGGATCGTTGGTGTTCACGTGATAGAATAATGCTTACCATTAGGAATACACGTGAGGTGATCGCGGGAGTAGCTTTACAAAGCCTTTCTTACAGATAAATTTGTACTCAGTAGGAAGACCTCCCGGCATGCGCCTCGAGTTAGCACGTGATATTCACGTGATAGAGTGATGCTTACCATTAGGAATACACGTGAGGTGATCGCGGGAGTAGCTTTACGAAGCCTTTCTTGCAGATACATTTGTGCTCAGTAGGAAGACCCCTTGGCATGCGCCTCGCGTTAGCACTTGATATTCACGTGATAGAGTGATGCTTACCATTAGGGACACACGTGAGATGATCGCTGGAGTTGCTTACAAAGCCGGCATAAATTTCGTGTTCTTGGCACATGGACTGCAGGAGCACTTTGAAACATGAAAGACGTGCATAACACAAGCATAACTTATAAAAAGTATCCTTCTTTGGGCGGTCAGACTCTTCTCTCGTCACTCTAAAACCCCGGAAAAACACTCGTTACGCACGTTAATTAAACAACCAGATATTTTTTGTTTTGTTTTCTTTAGAATAATTCATAATTTGATTTTTACGAAAATTTGTAGATGTGGGATTTAGCTCCCGGAATTCTCCATCAATTATATTCGCGACATTAACATTGGCATTGTTCGACGCCATGTTGAATTGCATTCTTTAAAATCGTCCTATAAAAGCCTCTTCGACAGGTGGCCCCATGTTGATAGAAGCTTTCGTCCAAGAAGCATCCGCCGCAACATTCATCTTCCTTTGCTCAGTAACATTGGCAATAATGTGGTTTATCAAAGCATTGCCTGACTGATTATTCCAGCGAATATAAACTCACTGGACACTTTTTCCTAAAAGGGTAAAGTAATCAGTCCATAAAGTGACGCCAATACTTCTCGCTGACTCGCTGGACGGTTAAGGAGTTTGCAACGCCGCTCGTATTTGAGATTCCCGGATCCTTTAACGGTTTAGAAGGTAGAAATAGCAAGCGATACATCTCGGCCTCATTTAGACCAAGTATGGCGGCTTTCCAGTAATTTCATGGCGGACGGTTAGTGAATATCGAACTAGCGCTGGTTTTTGCTCCAGTCTATAAGAGGAGACGGAACTTATCGACCTCGACATATTTAAGTCCTGTTTCTTTTTAAAAAATTTTAGAGAACCCATCTTTTGGGAATAAAACTATGGTTAGTTTTACGTCTTTGTAAAACTAACCATCTCAATGAAATCTCAGTGATGGGCCACGATTTCGACTCTGATCGAATCGATCCCAAACTTGAGTTGAATGTGCTGGATCCACAAAATCCACGAAATAACCCCCCCACACACACACACACACACACACACAACGGGCAAAGGTCCACTTTCGGTTCTCAATAGACGTGCTATTATTTGTAGACAAACCTATTAAGCATCAGCTAGATCGCTCTCGTATGTAGCCAAACCGACAATAAACGTCCTGTGGAGATACTGCAAAGGCATGGTCAGATTTTTATCAGAGAGATCCCTTCCCCCCCCCCCCCCCCCCCCACACAAATATAAGGTCCACTTTATCGGATTTCGAACCCCCCCCCCCCCCCCCCCCCCTCCACACGAAAAATCCTGGGTACGGGCCTTTACTTTCACGAGTTTAGCAAACGTTTCTTCTATCAGAATATAACAAGTTTACATAAACCCGTTGTAACTTACACGAAGCTTACCGTTTTCTCTTTAATTTGTCTATTCAAGTTGTGCTTTTGTGATTTTAGGTTTCAATTTTCTTAGATTCCCTTTCAATCTCGAAAAACTTGCGTGATCTGTTTTGGAATCCACCATATTTTATTCCGATTGGCTGAATCTTTGTTTTGGTTCTAGCAACCGTTCGATCAACCACTTTACCACCGCGTTGTCCTCTGGTTGTTTGTTACGGCGTCTATTTGAGAGCGGCCTCTTATTTAGCAACCGTTCGATCAACCACTTAACCACCGTGTTGTTTTCTGGTTGTTTGTTACGGCGTCTATTTGAGAGCGGCCTCTGATTTAGCAACCGTTCGATCTACCACTTAACCACCGTGTTGTTTTCTGGTTGTTTGTTACGGCGTCTATTTGAGAGCGGCCTCTGATTTAGCAACCGTTCGATCAACCACTTAACCACCGTGTTGTTTTATGGTTGTTTGTTACGGCGTCTATTTGAGAGCGGCCTCTGATTTAGCAACCGTTCGATCAACCACTTAACCACCGTGTTGTTTTCTGGTTGTTTGTTACGGCGTCTATTTGAGAGCGGCCTCTGATCTAGTACCTGTTCGAGAACCTACTTGACCATCGTTATACGTGCTGTGCGGGGTTTTATGCAGTGTGGCCAACTGTGAAACGCGGCCAATAAGGGCGGGACCCCTGGGTCCATTCGCCCTTGACTTGTTACCGAATCATAAACAAGCGATCATTTACACATTTTTCTGCCAGAGGAATAAAGAATTATCAGTTATGTGTGGGCAGTCATAAATCATCTTTATTGATAACGATGTGCTTTTGTGTAGGGAGCTCTGATAGAAACTCCATGAATTAAAGTTTGCTTCCCCGCGGAGATATCTTTGCAGATCTTAGATCTCTGGATAGAGAGATATTAGATGTCCCTGAGGGTGTCCTGAGAAGGTTTGACTTTGATTTATTGATGCAGTCTCTCTTGTTGGAGATGAAATGAAAAAGAACATGTTATTATTTGTATGTCATTAACATCCCGCCGTAAATATCAATCAAATGTGATTTACAATCCGACTAACCTTAATATTTGTGATGGACTGCTCTATGCATTTTACGTTTAAAAAAGAACAGACACGTGTTTAGAGGGTGGAGGGGAGTTGGGGATCCGGACCCCACCCTGTACATGGTGACAAGATGGGTTCCACTCCAGTCGACCCCTTATTTGGAAGTAAAAACTGGACGGTTAATTTTATGTGTGCGTTTGGATAGAAAAAGTGGATGGTACTGGTGGCCTATTACCAGCACTAAAGATGCCTATTTAAACTTAATTGATCCATGGTTTGTGAATTCTGCTCTGGACCCCTCTCAGCCTTTTTGTCTGGACACTTACTGTCGCTGAAGATGGCACCAAGGAACAGCTTCCCCGATGGTTCTTTTACGCTCCCCAAATGTAAATACATCCCGACTGATAATCTTTTATACTCTTTACTAGTCATAAAGGCTCATCAATTTCCTTTAAAGGCTCAAATCGACTCAAGAAATCAATACATATTCCATGTACATTTATAAGAATCGAAGTAAGCGCATTACTGTTCTGCTACGCGCGTTCACTTTGCGAAGATTTCTTTCTCTCAAAACGCTGTCAAATATTATTGTCTTTGTTTTCTTGAGCTTTATGGAAATTTATGGCTCCTCGGATCTTTTTGCAAGAAATTTCCTTTTTGGGGGCCATAAATCGATGGAAAATTTATCACGTCCATAAGTTTCCATACGGCTTGCGCTCTATGGATAAGCCGTATTCGGATTGTCTAAGTGCGTGTATACTATGATGCGTCTCTTTCTTTGGATATTACTGTGCAAGAGTAGGGCCTCTTTGAAGTCGTTGATTAGGTGGTCGGATAGTATAGATAACTGGTTTTGCCAGCGGCGATATATCAACTGAATTTTTATTAGATAATTAAGTGTAATTCAGCATGTAGATCAAAAGAAGCGATTAACGCGATAATGATCTATACAAACGCCTCAAACTCGATAAATCAATATAAATGCCAAAGATAATTGATTTATTGTTGTTTTTGATATTTCCCACAAAAGAATGCATATTGGTTAATCTAGTTGCATTCCCAAAATTACTGTAGAATGAACAAATTATTAGTCAAACTTTCAAAACAACATCTACATGCATTATGTCGTAATGGTTGTGAAGGTAGCAGTTATAAAATAATACCATTTCGATTCTCTGTCTATATCGCCTTGTGTTTAATTTCTACTATAGTTTAACCTAAGTGAATAAGCGAGCACAAGTGGAAGTTCCACCAACGATAGACCACTGAGACAATAAACTCACGTAAACAATCCACATACTTTTTGGAACTTTCAGTTATATTCGTAGCGCTACCCGACATCCAGGCGCGTGACATATGGGGAAGTTCGCCAAAATTACCTATACTAACGCAAATGTCAAGCAGCTGGGCGGCTGACATATAGGAACGTCCCTATATGTCACGTCCTAATATGTAGGTACGGATATAACTGAAAAACGCTACGGATCCAGGTCGAACTTTTGTGAATTAGTGAAGAAAATATGGGTATTCGAAAACAGGTTATTATCAAGCACACGTCATAACCTTACCACCCGCGTTACAACGGAAATAAGACGCTACAAGCAATATCAACCAGTCAACAAGAAAACAAACATTAAGATAAAGCGCGAGACAGATACAAAAGATTGAAATGATCACATTTCATATTAACAATATGAACATAGCAGTTTTAGGTTGCATTTGCTGTCTTATTGTTTTCTTGTTGTTGTTTTTTGTGTGAAATGTCCGTCAGACTTTAATGCAGCGTAGACGCTGCTACAATCCTCAAAAAAACACTTCATTAACATATAAAACCTTTGAGGACACTGGCCCTGATGTACCATCCTCAGTAACATTACTAACAAGGCAACACACATAGAACAACTGAGGATATTAGCCCTGTGGTGATAATTTTCGGTGACAGTACTTACAGACGAACGCACATAGAACCACTGAGAACACTGGCCCAGTGGCAATATTTCTCAGTGACAGTACTTAACACTCAAGGAAAAAAACACACACATAGAAACACACAACTAACATATATAGAACCTTTAAGGATATGGACACTTGGTAGCAGCATAATATAGAACCAAAAATTAGATATTATCTCAAATTCCGTAGCCTATAGCTACATCGGAAAAAAAAAAGATTAGCATTCTGCTAGGTAAAACTGTGCATAACCTTTTTTATCAAGTGTCCAGAGAAGGAAAGATGTCTTTTCCTTTACAAAAGCATTATACCATTACCGTTTTCTGAAAATAAAAAGGCGTGGTCGAAAAAGGTGGGATACTTTGAAAACTGCGCATTTCCTGCGTCGATTAATATCCATTAAACACTTGACACGGAGATAATGGCTCAGATCCTATAGAAGATGCGAGAGAGTCTTTCCTTGGACAAACAATGTTTACTTTTAAAGCAACATCACTCGACCTACGGGCAGTGTTTAGTGGAACACGTAATATGAAAACTCGAGTGAGGCACTGTTTTCCTATTTAATTAAAGACGCTGTTATTGTTATTACTTTGGCATACACCATAAATAACCCTCTTAAGTAAACTTGGCGCAAGCGGCACCTTTTGGACGACACAAATCACATTCAGACGCCATCAATTTTTCTGTCATCAGTGCAAAGCAAAGATGACGTTACAGCTTTCTAAATATCATCCAAAACTTGTCTCTTTGTAATAGCGACAAAACAAGCAGAAATGCTGAGTATCCTAAGCCCCTTGTTGTTCCAAAAAGCACGGAATTCACTTGAATGACAGCTTTTCGCTAGCTGGGTAGCGAGATTGTTTCGTTGGCCTTAAGGCACGCGTTTGTTTCTTTCCTCGGATGACTTGGTGCATCATTTTGCATGTAATTACCGAGGTCATATTTTAGAGCCTCGCTTTTGTTTTATTGTTTGTGATCCCGTGGATAGCATAGCTCATGACCTCCCGTCGTTCGAGAAATTAGGGTACGGATTTAACATGCGCTTCTGACAAAACATAAACCGCTTATAGCTTTCTAGAGAACACTGGTCAAGAGGATATATGAAACAAAAGTGAACAACGACGTTCACTGAAGAAGAATCTTCAAAGATGAAGACGTCGTTATTGCTTATCGCTGTCTTCGTGGTGCTTCTTGTATTGGTCTCCTTTCCTGAGGATACAAATGCTGTGGTATTCGTGCTGAGCCAAGGAAAAATTCGATCAATTGAACGACAACGTCAGATTAAGAAGCTGACGAAGAGAATCAAGAGAATCAAGGCACTGAATCGCGGCAAGAGAAAGAAAAAACATTCAAAGAGATCTCAGAAACTTCGCGAGATGCGAAGGTGGCTTCGGCGATTCAAGCAAAAGGTTTGTCATTAGAAATATCACAGATTAGTGTCGGGTACACTTTGTGAGATAGTGTGAGCCACTTAACACTATAGAATTAACTGCTGTTTAGATCCTCATCTAAAGTGATGAGTTCTAAATGATGCCAAAGTGTCCAACACTATAGGGCGGCTTAGCAGTTTCCTCTATTCACATCTCTGTGTTACGTTCAACGTTAAACTTCGCGCTTTATGGCAAAGTCGATTGAAAGTCACTTCTAATCGGATTATCAACACTTCTTCGAACAACTTCGATCAATAAATACTCTAGCATTGTTACAAACTGAATTTGGGGTTCTGAAAGACACTAATTCGAATGGTATGGGTGGTTAATTGAAATTTAATGAACTTAGATACCTTCACATACTTTGCCAACTTGTTTAGGCGTGCGCCGGAATTACTGAAATTTTTCAACAAAACTTCGACAAACAATTTTGTCACAACTGCTTTCATGGGTGCCTTACGTCCCTACCGCAATCATTTCACTAATGGTATGTGTTTGTCTGTAATGTCGGTCGCACTCTTCATTGCGTTTCTTACCGTTTGAAAGTAGATTTTCCGGGATTACTTTGAACAATGTAAAGTATGGATGCGAACCGTGCTATAAATCCGTCCTTTATTTCACATCAAGCAGAATTCGCATGAAAGCGCTCTTGTGTCAACAAAGGATTAACTCTAAAGTTTACTCTGCAATGACAGAGTACTTGAGAAGCTAGTGAGTATTTTGGGAAATCGGAAGCTGCGTTTTAAAAATAAGAATTTTGTAAAGAAATGAAAATAAGATCGTATTACAGTATTTCAGAAGACCTCACAGGACGATGGTTATATTTTCACTAGAAGACGTTTGCGCGCTGCTTTCTCCACTCGGAAGGAAAACAAATAATGCGAATGATTTTTCGACAAGCACTCTCAACAAAAACACCAACGATCAGTCAGTGAACAAAGTAAAGGATGTAAAGTGATTATATCAAGAAAGTAACACTGTTCATTCGACGTCACCCGAATTCCAGAACACAAAAAAACGTTGCCCTCTCTGATGATTCAATTCGCGCAAATAGGAAAATAAAATAAACTGAATCGTTTGATAGAAGTGTGATATATGAATTCCCACACGAAAGCAAAGGTAGTTCGCATGTTTTTTCCGGTTTGTCACGAGTTTGAGATAACAGAATTATTATTTATGAATATGTATGTTTCCAGTCTTTTTCAGTGGACTTTGGAACTCTTGCTGTCGTTTTTTGTAGAGTACTAGTTATGTATGGGCATGGATTTTAAGACCACAATATGTTTTGTATGTTTGGAATGCCCTTTATTAGTTCAGTGTCATACTGTGAATAACTCTAATGGATTCATTTGCGAGTCTCTTACAAATTCTACAGAACCGAGGTCACCTTCTCAGCACACAAGGTCCCGTCTAAACGCACCGCGGTAAAAAAGATAACAAATACATATTTTCTATCCCAAATTCCATTTACATTATCCATTAAAAATGATACTTTTATATTTCGAAAACATAGATTTTAATAGATTTTTATATATTGGCATTATATTTGCATTTATTTCGAATTATTTTGAAATAGATTTTGCCGGGTAAAGTGTTTGACAAAAAGACACCCGAAGTCCATCTTAACTTGTTGTTTTTTTGCTATCGTCTAGCTATTTGTTTATTTATTTAATAAAATGGCTCCGCTTATTCTCAAACAATGCCAAGCAAAAACAAAAACACACTTAGTGTATAGTGTTACAAACGGAAGATTTTACAAGTTAGACACGAACATGTGATGTTTTTAGAAACTCCTCAAGCCAACAATATTTCTTTTCAAATACTGATATCTCAGTTTAATGCGGAGCGTCTCGAGCCTCGAACGTCTCAGCCACTGACCATACAAAAACTTGCTAGATACCATTGTAAGAAATCCGAGGCCTTTGCCAAGGCTTTGTCTTAATACTCGAACAAAGCGCATGGTTATTCATATTTTCCAGATAGTTGAAGCCATATGAAGAAAAAACATATGTCGTAAGACCGATTTACTTTAACAATTCCTTTTATATTGATGAGCTTAGACATTAAGATATTTGACATAAGAAGTCAAATATCGTCCTCGTAAATAGTTTGTCTCTTTCAGACTTTTGTACTTGAATAAATATGCGGTTGTGACAAAACTGCACTACACCATAACTCTACATAACTCTACATAACACTACACCATAACTCAATATAAATAATGAGTCATTCCTTGTGTCTTTTTCGGACGGTAAGAGCGTTCAGCCTGAAGTGTTTATGACTAAGTCAGCTGACTTGTATATGTGGGTCCTTTATAAAGAGGCCACTTTCTAAAGGGTTGAAAAATTGATCAACCAAACAATTTATTTCATACCTCTATAAAGCGACCACTTCAGTTATGCAGCCACATCCACCATTTCTCAGTCCCATTTACCTCTTTAAAGCGGCCAAAAAATCTTATCATTGAGTATATGGACCCCGAGGGGAGGGGGGGGATTCTTCAGGGTAAAAGTGATAGGGATGCTCGTCGGGAACGGGGGTTCTTCAGGGTAAAAGTGATAGGGATGCTCGTCGGGAACGGGGGTTCTTCAGGGTAAAAGTGATAGGGATGCTCGTCGGAAAGGGGGGTCCTTCAGGGTAAAAGTGATAGGGGTGCTCGTCGGAAAGGGGGGTTCTTCAGGGTAAAAGTGATAGGGGTGCTCGTCGGGAAGGGGGGTTCTTCAGGGTAAAAGTGATAGGGATGCTCGTCGGGAACGGGGGTTCTTAAGGGTAAAAGTGATGGGGATGCTCGTCGGGAACGGGGGTTCTTCAGGGTAAAAGTGATAGGGATGCTCGTCGGGAAGGGGGGTTCTTCAGGGTAAAAGTGATAGGGATGCTCGTCGGGAAGGGGGGTTCTTCAGGGTAAAAGTGATAGGGATGCTCGTCGGGAAGGGGGGTTCTTCAGGGTAAAAGTGATAGGGATGCTCGTCGGGAAGGGGGGTTCTTCAGGGTAAAAGTGATAGGGATGCTATTCGGGAAGGGGGGTCCTTCAGGGTAAAAGTAATAGGGATGCTCGTCGGGAAATAGAAAAATACCCCTAAAAATACCTGCACGCCAAAAATTGCTGCCATAAAAAAATGACAGAAGCATTAAAAATACAATTTCTAAGAGAAAAAGCCGATTTTTTCTCGGATACCCCCTTAAAAATACCCGAGGCCCAATTTTGACCCCTAAAAAATACGCCGAGCATTCCTATTAGGTCGACATGACAAGAACCCCTTCCCCCTCCCCCGACAGAAATTAGACATCCAGCCAGTATGTAAGTGCTAATGTGACTTAGACAATATTTTTATACCGTGTGATTGCTTTTCTTCTGAACCTTTATGCTTTAAAGAATGTCGATCAACCACTACTTTGTTAACATTGATGATGTTTTATTTGCTAAAAAAATTCAAAACCATCCACGATTAAAGTGTGAAAACTTTATCAACGATTATTTGATTGAAAGTTTCTCAGTTACTTGTTAAAATTAGCCGATGGAAATCGTTGATTCAGTATTGCACAGGGCGTAAAATGACGGCTCGATTCAAATTAAATTATTAGTGTTTTTTTTTTTGCTGGCCGTCATCTTGCAAAACCGGCCCAGACCCTAACACTTTAGAATAACACAGGTTTCCCGCGCACTCGCCTTAGGCTCTTAAAATATTTAGAAAAAAATAACATGAATTTGCATTACAGAAGCAAGTAAAATGGCTCCGAAGAATGCTGAAGAAGAAAATGCACGGAGGGGAGAAGAAGTCTACGTGAGATGATGTCATAGGGTGGCAGTAGAGGCGCCGTATTTTAACATGTGATTTGTGACGTCAGAGGTAGGGGACACTAGCACAAGCACTGCACCAATCACAAAATACGGCGCGACCTAGAATGATCCAGAAGCTTCTGTGGAATGCGTGGAAGAGGATGGGACACGGTGGATCTTTTGAGGTGTAGACATATGACATAGCTTTAGATCGAAAGAATATGTAATATAGAACTTGGACTGCAAGGACGCTATTATTTAATTACGGGAAAATGTCGATGTTCAATATATGGAAAAATGGAATCTGGAATGGAATGTAAAGACAAAACACGGACAAAAAGTTACCCCAAGATAATACTGTAAAAACTTACGCGTCAACATTAAAACATTGGTAATTGTTAGCAATCTTCACACACAATGTTTTGTTGATATCGACGACCAAGCCTGAGTAACCTTAATCACGTGATAGCTGCATCACGTGACACCACCTGAACTAGGTATTTGTGAAAGAATTAAAAGACGACTGGGGTGACGACGCCATCTTACCGCTGATATTTTATCTTTATTTTAGCCAGTTTAAAATAGCTCAAGTCTAAGAACTTGCACGACTTAACTCTAATGAGCAATACGAGACGCCATGGCGACACAGCTTAGAGACAAGGACGACGGCGAAGGCATCAAGAACGGCGCGCGAGGAACGTGGAAATTGGAAAATGCCTTTTTAGATTTGCAGACAACGCCGTTTTTAATCAATTCGTGAGCTCGCGCGCCGTTTTTGATGCCGTCGTCGTCGTTGCGTAAGGTCTCTATTAGAAATGCCAGAATTTGCCAATCGCTATTTCTGTTTGCACGGAAAGTATTTTTGAAAGTAGGAATGTATTGTTTGCTAGATTTACTCTTTATTGAGTAAGTTGTTTTTCTATTGCAATGTCCTTATCTCCCGCATTGCATTGTTCAAGCACAAGGAGCTTATTCTCTACTCTATCGCATTGCTCAAGATTTTGGTCACAAACGTCACGTTTACTTTAGTGTTTCATTCAAGTAGAGTTTCTAAAAGTAACATGGCTAGAAAAAAAAAAAACAGACAAGCTGTAGAATAACTAGGTGGTCTACGTAGGCGTGGCAGAATCAGGGAAATGAATCAATCCTAGGTTGAAATTGTATGTTTTACTTGTTTTACGCCCTTGTGGAACACATTTGTTTCGCTGGCGTTTCGAACGTTAGCCCTTCGTCATATGTCATAACAAAAAGAGACGAAGAAAAATCCTTTTGAGCTTTGGATTATAATCACCTTTTTTCTCGTATTTGAAAGTGCGCGTGCATATACACGATTTTCGTGTATGTTTGCGTTATTTGCCCCAGGCGAATAGTTGCCATGCTAATACAAGCCACGAGGCAGGACATTGCTAACTAAAAACACGATGACATTGGTTCAATTGAGTTGGTAAAACCAAGACTGCAAAATAATGCATTTAGAATTATACTACAAGACTATAAACTGAAATAAAAACCCAAAGTCTTCACGATTATCTTTTAGTCTCGATTTAACGAATTTTTTACTTCGAAAATAACTAAAATATCCAAAGCTATTTTTAGACACCCCCAAAGATAATCCGCATTAAACTTTTCGTACCTCTTTGTAAAAATACTTACAAAGACACCCTGCCCATATTTGGTTCTCTCATTATCTAAAAAACGTTCGTGATCGTGATTGTCACAATAGAGGATTATCTGCACAATTTGCCCTTTTAGAGCCCTCTTGAATTCATGCGCAAGGGGGGGGTCTAAGAATTTCGAATGTGGAAACCATTGTAGGTATTAGATAGTTTTTGCATTGAATAACACTGAGAGCACCTAGTTATTAAACAGCCTCTGACAGCCAACATTTTGCTCCTAGCAAAATAACAAGTGTGAAAAGGGAAACATTTCCATCGGCTGATTTGGGAAAGCTAATGCGATATTTTCGATTGAATTGGGTAAATAAAGTAATAAACTTTGTTTTTAATTGGTTATTTCGAGATTTTAACACATTGTGTGCTAATAATTAGATAAAAACAATAACAAAGGTGTAGCTGACAAGGGCCCTGAAAGAACAGTTCTCGAATCCTCATAAAAGGCTCCATACATTTTTGTAAGTCTTAGCCTCCTTAATAAGACAATAAGAACACCAACAAAATTTCTTTTGGACCCTGTATGTCCCAGTTTAGAGTTTAGTTGAATTAAACTGTTGCTCACTCAGTTTAAAAGCACTTTTCATGACAGTATAACATGCCGTAGCATTTAATGAATTATTACTTCCAGTGGAAGTGCGTCACATGGTATCCTTATAGGAAATCTTTTAAACCCATGCGGTTATTATATTCGTAGTGATTGACGGCGCATTACCTAATGTTACTATGACAACCCCTTATACTCAACAATAGTTTGAGATGGTTACTACAGAAACCTCAGAAAAACAAAACTTTCTCTGGTTGATTGTTTGGGTTATGCGCCGGCCGACGATCCTCATAATTTAGACATATGTAGGATTTATTATTAACCGTTGTCTGGCAACAGACGAAAGGACAGCAGAATCACAAAGGAATTCTGGCTAGTCACGAGGATACTTCTATTTAAATTTAAATTTAAATTTTGCTTAAGTTGAAACTCACGCCGTAGAATTCTTTTGTTTTTTTGTTCATGTCTTTTTTTCTTGTTCATGTCCTTTTGGCCATTGCCTTACAGCTTATGTTAAGTATAACAAAAAATAAAATAAAATGCAATTTTATTTGCAGTTGTATCTGGTTTTACTCCCATGCTCCTTTCTGTCCTAGTCTCGCTCCATTCTCTCCCCTTTTTTCTGCTTTTTCCACCTACCCTACTCGCACATGCGCAGAAACTACAAAAATACTGTCTAATTGTGGCGTGAGCAAGATGGTTTCATAAGCCTCCAAGGAGTGCATTTTGTGTTTTAAGGCCATGGAAATGGACCTGAAGGATCAAAATAAAGGTATCTATGTGTGTCTTAAGTTGTGTTTGCTGATATCTTTTCCTTGTTTTTATTTTTATTTTCTTGCGGGTGCTTTCACGGCCGGTACAGGCCGGTTAAGAGGCCAATGGGTTAATGATGGAACTTTAGATGTTATAGACTTTTTTGGGGAAAAGCGGGGGAGGGATGCAAAAAAAAATTAGCGCAGGTTTTGTAGATCAATGAAATAGATCGGCAAATAATAAAAAGTCGTGCATAAAAATTGAGCTATTTTGATAAAAGAATTTCAAATTTCAATGATAACAGATCGACACTGTTATGTTGCCATCAACGTATTTTGACAATAGCTATATTTGCTCCCTAAAAGGTCAATGTAACTGATTTTTTGTACAAATTATGCTAAGATATACTATAGTCTCCATGGTAATAGTTATAGTCTCCCTAGCGAGTCCAGAACGGATGCAGGGAGACTTAGGCTGAGGTTTTTTCGGATGCATATCACATTTTAATTTTCGGTGATTATCCATAATTATTCTAAGACAATAATGGAATCCACAATCTAAATTTATTTAATTCTATAAATAAAATAAGTCTACAAAATTCGTTCAATTGTGCTTTCTAGAACCAATCCGTTGACGGTTTTTTCGTCTCGCAACTTTAGATCGCTTTGTGTACTTATTCCAAGTGACTTTTTTTCCTTTGACTCGAAACGGGTTCGATCGACAGCACAAGATCGGGCAGTTAGGTTTACAATATCTATCGCAGCTTCGCGGGCAAGGAAGGGATTTCTTGTAACCCATAGCAACGCGAAGTGGGACCATATCAGGTAATATGGGCCCTGGTAAGCTTGGGTCTTGCATGGGTGGTCCTGGTTCTACTATCACCATATTTGGGGGGATTCGATTTTGATGAAGCAGCGATGTTGAAGAGCAGCACAGCGGATTACAGCCAGGTGCGCATGCGGGCAAACAGGAGCCAGGACACTTGGATAGGGGAGGCGCGGCGGTAATTATTTTGGGTAAGCCCGCTGAACAACATGATGGCGTGCATGCAGGCGCACAGGACTCGGGACAGTTTGCGGGACATATTTTAGCTGGATCGTAACAACCTGAAATACAAAAAAGAAGGGTACTTGGAAAATTTTTGTTTCTGGGTGTCGAGTTTCGAATTCTATTAATTCACATTGTCGTAAGATCTCACGAGATTACATTAAGTTATTGGTTGTTGATGCGGCTTTAAAAAACACATTGAAAAAGAGGTGTAACGCAAAAGCTATTAAATTAAAAAATTGAGATGTATCAATATTTAAAACGCGATGTTTTGGTTAAACCCTGACCTCAACAAACTATCAACAAGACAAGCCCCAATCTTACCACTGTGAACCCTTAGCCCAACAAACCTCACCCACACCGGCTTACAAATTCAGTCCTTCACCTGGTCGTATACCCTATCGAAAAATTCCCCCTCTCCCTGATCATATGCCCCTATCGAGAGATCCCCCCCACCCCTAATCGTATACCCACCCGCCGCGTATATGGTGTTCTGTCCATACTCGTCAATAAGTTTGGCAAGGAACGCGCCATTGCTGTTGAAGCGAAGAACAAAGTAGGCCTTTGTCGTACCGTCCTCACTGGATCGCCTAAAAAAACATGGAAGCAACATTTTTATGTTTGGTGCAATCAAAGGATTTGGCAATGAAGATGTATCAAGTTCATAAAAATGCTTACGAGAAACGTCCAAACTGTATCCCAAGGAAATTCAACTCTTCTCCGTAAACCGCGAGAACCTGTGTTGAAAGAAAGGAGCATACAATTTCAAGCAAACTTTAAACATACCCTTGTATTAGAGGTCTAAGGTTGAGTCGTATGGGACTTGCCCGCGACACCTCTACAACTCTGGGCGTAGAGTGTAAATAAGCCTACGACTTCGCTACGATGCCCGACTACGAAAGTCGAAATGTGTAATTCAGTGCTAAGCATGTCTTTTATTAAAGCAGGACTGCGTTATACACAGAGGATGAATAATATTGTGTACAAAATCTCCATAGTTTCTTGTGCCATCTTTTTATCGTCCACCCTTTGCCATCTGTTGCCTCTCCTTACCCTCTCCTCTATGATGTGCCTAAGGTTCTCGTAGGTGGGAGTAGATGAAAACATGAGCTCGCGATTCCAAGGGTACGCCAATCTCATGGCAACTAAGAATATCTTACCTGGAAAAACAGGCTCTAGATTAGAGGGGCAACTGACACAGAACAAGATAATTGTTAGGGGTATACAACTATTTCAATAGGTTTGCACTGTTAGGAAAGGGGGGCGGGGGACTTAAAAAGTCACAACCTTAAAAGGATAGCAGAGTGGTGTGGGTTTAGCCTGTGATATGATAAAAGTATACTGTAATGGAGTTCTAGACGGACGAGCTTATTATTTCAGCACATATTAATGAAGGAATATGTTATGTTCGGAAGGGTTTATTATCTATTTGGAAAATAAATCCAACACAAGATTGAAGTGGCATGTTCCACTTTTGTTCGAGAACAGAAAAACTTCGATGTTGTTATTTCGAGAATCAGCTTCTATTCAGGCGATTGTTTTCCTACGCAGTTTCTCGGATCTCTCACGTTGAGCGTTTGTGGTCGACACGACTGCGTATGACATCACACTTCAAGTATACAAAGCTAGAGTTTGAACATTTTGTTTCTTTAAATAACTGAATGTTTGCACTTATCATCCTGTAGTGTACGAGTCACCACGATCATACGTTCTATACATTGCCCGCCCTCCCTTTTAAAGGTCCTCTGCTTCCATATGTAACAAAAATATTACCCCCTACCCCCTTTGTTACTGAGCCAAACACCTCTTTTAGCAAAACGCTATAGAACCCCTGTCAACAGTTAAAAGACAATAAAACCTAATAGGATCCGCGCTGTTAAACAGGCCATCCGATCTAAATTATCAATCATATCCTCAAAGAAATTTCCAATAGACAGACTGCTTTCACAATTTTGAAATATTTTTCCCGTTTTCCCCTTAAAAATCATCGGAGATTGTTACGTAGTCAACCGGAAGTAAACTGGTGACAATGCGGCTTTAAGAACTCTTGTTCCACAATACTTACAGTTCAAGTTCCGCAGTTCTGTTTTGGGATTGGGCGCCATCGTAGTGGGGATATTCACGGTACTCTTGGTTGTCTCAACAGGTGTCGTTATGGTCGTCACTGTCGTTGACATAACTGTCGAAGCTGTAGTTGGTATCGTCGTTGGTGTAGTTGGTATCGTCGTTATTGTTGTTGGCGTAGTTGATGGTGTCGTCGGTGTCGTAAGCGTCGTCGAAATTGTTGCATGTGTAGTAACAAACGTTGGTGTTGTTGCCGTAATAACTCCAGAGGTTCCTACTTGGGCGGCACCTTGCTCGCCAGGTGCGGTGGTTGTTTGGGTCGCTATCGGCTGGGTGGTTGGTAGAGGTATGAGGCCCTGTGAGCCGTCTGTTGTGGAACCTTCTAGATTTGGAATGGCGGTGACGGATTGCGGTAGCACGATGGGTGGAATTGTGATGGTTATCGGTGCACCTAGACATAAAGAAGTCTTAGTTTAGTATAGCCTCCTTGCAGATATAGGTGGGACAGTGGTGGGGATCGGTGCGCCTAAATACAGAGAAAGTCTTTGCTTAGCATAGCTACTTAAAGCCGCATTGTCACCAGTTTACTTCCGGTCGATTACGTAGCAATCTATGATTTTTAACGAAAAACGAGAAAAATATTTCAACATTTTTAAAGCAGTGTGTCTATTGAAATTTTTTTTAAGGTTGTGATTGATAATTTAGAGCGGATGGCCTGTTAAATATCTCGGATTCTAATAGATTCTTTTGTATTTTAACGGTTGAGGTTTCCGTCGCACCTCCGGAAGTAAACTGGTGACAATGCGGCTTTACTCTCACAGATATGGTAGAAAAAGTTTCCAGCATTAGTCAAAATGAATTTATAGAGTAGCTATCAGCTATGAGTTTGAATATCAGGACTTCATCTGGGTTGGGCGCGTATTAATGCATTCGGCGGTAATATACAAAAAAATATTGTCAACCAATGACTTTGATCGATACTAACCTGCCTTTGACCCTGTCTCTACGGATATTTGTTCTGGGTTATTCCCATGATGCACCGGCACTCCTGACGATCCCTGGGTCTGACTCGTGATGACAGACACGTGAGGGTCAATAGAAGAACTGGGAGATTGCCCCGTCACAGGCGTAATAGACTGACCAGTATTACCGGTTTGACCAGCATGACTAGTTCCAGTGGAGCCCGTTTGACCAGTTCCATGAGAATGATCAATTCCAGTAGAACCCGCTTTGCCAGTTCCAGGAGTACCCGTTTGACCAGTTCCATGTGAATGATCAATTCCAGGAGAACCCGTTTGAACAGTTCCAGGAGAACCCATTTGACCAGTTCCAGGTAGATTTCCATTACTTGCGGACCCTGTAGAGGATCCGGTGCTTGTGTGACCAGGCATTGATGAGACGCTGGCAGAGTTCTCCCCTGTGTTTGACCCCGCGCCTGTATTTGACGTACTACCACCATTTGTGTTTGAACTCCCGCCATTACTTGAGGATGAGCCTCCTGTATTCGTCAAACCGCCATTTGAAGAGCTGGAGCTACTACCTGAATGATAAATAGTCCGTCAAACGTTTAGGTATTCTCAAACTTATTTGTATGATTATTTTAGATTTAATCAATATATTGTAAAATTGCATTTTAAGCATGTACTTTCTTAATGTTCGGTGCAGGAGGATTGCCTACAAGTAGGAAGTAGATGCAAGCTAAAATATGATGATGATGATGTTTTTGTTATTAGTAATGTAGAAAGGTGATGATGATGATGATGCTGTTGTTGTTGTTGTTGTTGTTAGTAATGACGATGTTGATGCTAATTATGATGATGATGATGCTATTGCTGTTGTTGGTAATGATGATGATAATGACGATGATCATGGTGTTGTTGTTTTCAGTAATGACGATGATGGAGATGGCGATTGGTGACGATGATGGTGGTGATGCTAATGATGATGATGCTTTTGTAGTCATGATAATGATGGCGATTATTACAATGTTGGTGAAAATGATGAGGTGGAATGATGGCTTTACTGATATAAGTAAATTGTGTGATGATGACGATGTTTATAATGGTGATAACTATGACTCTCTTACCTGAGTTCGTTTCAATGTCGTGGCGGTTCTCCGGGTTGAATTCCTCTCTACTGATATCAGCGGCCGCTTTCTCTGCGATAGGACCGATCAGGCTCATCATGTCCTTGCCTCTATCAGACAAGTCAAAGTCCGAGACGGTCCCGTAGGCGTGCCGAGGGTTGTCCATTGTGAGCTCCTCGGGCCAGACCGAGTGAAGACTTGATTCAGGAATCTTAACGTCGCCTCCATAGAATTTTATTGACGCAGGTGAGGGTTTTGAAGTCGTTTGTTTAGGGCGAGAAAATTCCTTTATTTCCTCACTTCCCATGACATCCTCCTCCATCATTGTGGTCTGTCCGCTTGGCCGCATGTGATAGCTTCCGGCCGTGGGCTGGTTTTCGGTAATTCTTTCTGTAGTAGCTGGACTTCCGGTTGGGGTGACATTTCCGGTAGGCTCCCCATCTGGGTCGTCTTCCATTTCCGTTGTTAAACTTTTTGTCGGGATGATTGCGTCAGGGTCAAATTCCATATCTGTTGTCATTGCACTTCGCATATTCCTAGTTGGGGTCCCTGTGTTTGCTCGGGTCTCTAGTCTTCTTCTTTGGGCAGAAATAGCTTCGGGGTCATTTTCCATCGAAGTCATACCCTCACTTTCGGTTGATGCTGCACTTCCGGCGAAAGTTATGACTGCTTTGGGGTCATTTTCCATCGAAGTTGCTATACTCTCACTTCCGGTTGGTGTCGCACTTCCAGCGGAAGTTGGGACTGCTTCGGGGTCATTTTCCATAGAAGTTGTCATACCATGGCTTTCAGTTGGTTTGCCCTTTCCAGAGTAAGTCGTCTGAATCGCTTCAGGATCTTCTTCCATGGATGTGGTCATACCAGTTGGCCTAGAACCACTGGTTGGTGCAATACTTCCGGCGGAAGTGGTCCTAGCTCCTGTCGATGTACTGGATGCGCCAGTTGGAGTTATCACTTCCACGATAGCCTCTGGATCGTTTTCCATTGAAGTCGTCATACCGGAAGTAGGAGCACTACTTGAGTGGGATTCACCTCCGGTTTTCCATGGCCCAGACTGATCAGCTTCCGGTATGATATCATCGTGTCTTCTTTCACTGGGCTGCGTAACGGTCGTTCTACTAGCTTCTGTAGGTTTGTAAGCTTTTCTAGGTGAATGCTGAGTGGGTACATTCTCTTTCAGCCCTTCATTACTTGAGGGGGTCTTACTTGGAAATGAATGATCGAGACCGACATTCGACACAATTGGCCCGACACTCGAAACAATCGGTTCGACATTCGACACAATCGGTGACACATGGCTGCCAGTTGTTGGCAAGCCCTTATGAATGTCTTTGGACCCAGTCTCCTCCGCGACAGGAATTTCCACAGGTGTCACCATTGCTTCGAGAAAACTTCCCCCTCTTAGCTTCTTAGCCAATCGCTGTTTCACTTGCAGCTTCTTACGATGAATAGCTTTGTTACCGCTATATCTATGCTTAGCGTGGTGGATCTTTTTTGGCTGTTCTATTTTTATCTCTTGGGACATTGCATCGGTAGTAGCACCATTATTATGATTATTGTTCTCTTGTATTTGGACAGTTCCAGGATTCTCTTGATTCCCTAAGCCAAACTTTATGCGTCTTTCTGTCTTCAAATTATTGGCGTCTTTCGGGGCATTTATATTAACAAGACCAGTAGACGTCCTCTCTTGGTCACTTCCGGCGGAAATAGGGCTTTCTTCGTTATTTCCTGGTTTATCCGTGGCTGACGTCATAGGGTTGGCAGCGTCTGCTATTTTTCGCCAGTTTTTCTGATACAATTTTTCCGTTGGAGCTTGATAGTTTTCCAGATTTGCAGGTACTTTTTCTTGTTCATCTGAAAAAAAAAAAATAAATAAAAATACCAAGAAGAGTTCGGTTTAGCTCTTCATCCAAAGGGTGGATACTGATATTTTCTAAATCATACAAGAATGGATCATATTCAAAAAAGATTTGACAAGATAGACAATTGCAGTATTTTTTTATCCTTTTCATACGTTTATCTGGCGGGTAAATAATGTTGTAGATAGTGACTGGACGAGCGTCTTTGCCTCCTTCTACTGGTTTTTCTGCTGAAAACAATAAATAGATGTTACATTCTCTAGCATACGGTCCTCTCTATTTGTAATAAATTGTGCTGCCAAGCCGCCACAGGTATCCCAATCAGAAAAAAAACTTGTGTTTGGGGGCTTATGTTTTCATAAAAAAACTACTACAAAGCTACGCCTTGATATTTGCTATATGATAGAGCATCATACGTGACAACATACCTGATAGAACAGGCTTAGGGGTGACTGGAACGGCATCTAGAGTAGCTAAACACACACATTTGTACACATTAGATAACACATTGGGCGTAAAGACAAGATAAGAAAAGACAAAGACAAACACATTATATAACACAATAGGCGTACAGAAATGTCAAGAAAAGATTTTGTATTTAATGCCAAGGGCGTGGAGGACGGGTTGATAATTGAAAAAGAGATTTTGATTAGATTAAGGTCACGATGACATGAAATTGATAATGATAAGGCACGGCAAAAAAAGGTCGAGTTTACACCTAGCGCAGACTTGTTGATTATCAGGGGCAAACGTAGAACATTCTTCTTGTCTTCGAACGTCTTCTTATAGGGAATATTCCGTGTCTTACACATGTCTTACACGGGTTTAAAAAAAACGATAACGTACCATATCAGCATGTCTTACATCCGGTGATTATTTGGTGCTAGCTCGAGTATTCGCCGCGTCTTACGCCAGTATTTGCTACTTTTTGCTACTTTTTTGCCGTGAGGGTAATGTTGATGATAGCAATAATAATTGTGAGAATTAGGACGATAATGATGTTGTTTAATAGCGATGATAGTGGTGGTGGCGGGACCATGATAGATGGAAGTAGATGGAAAAAGGAAAATAGGAAAGAAAGATACAAGGGACTGCTGATTCTAATTAAGTGAGAGACCAAATCAGGACAATCTACAAGATACCTGGTATTCTTTTCTCGTTATTCATTTCAACAAACTTTTGAAACTTCTCCTCCAACCGCTTAACATCTGAAAATGCATTCGATTATCATTTCAGTGGGCTTCCGCTACGAGCATATAAAGTGCTCTTAGTAACTGCTCTTAAAAATAAGAAGGCGTCCTTTTTGTAAGGAAAAAGTATTGAAGGCTTGTTTTGAACTTGAGATTCACAGATGAGAGGTTTTCATAACTGTTCTTAATATCAAGGAATCCTCCTTTTGAGCAAGCTAAGATTTACAGAAAAAAGGTAAGTATGAGGGGTGTTCTTTTAAGAACAATAAGTGTTCCTAATATCCTAATGTTCCTGTCTACTTATTCATCGGTTTTCTCAAAGCCTAAAAGTCTTACGCTCACCTTTCACGAGGGCTTTGTGGTATGACGGCGGGCTGTCGAGTCTCGGCTTTTCAAGATTCGTGTCTTGAACAGCTACAAAATATAAACAATATTCATGTCTATCGTCACATTTAGTCTTCTTTATTTTTGGCTAAATGTGCCAATACCTTTGTCATCATTTTTCTTTAGCGTATAGTCGCCGGTTTGTTCTTCCTGCATCTGTTTTTGCTTCACATTTTCTTCGGGTTGATGTTTGTCTAAAAAAGTAATATTCATGATGACTGTTATGGATGAAAACGATGATGATGATGAAAATGAATTTGATTATCACGATGATGGTGATGATGATGATGATGATGATGATGATGATGGTGGTGGTGATGATGCTGGTGATGGTGATGGTGATGGTGATGGTGATGATGATGATGATGATGATGATGATGATGATGATGATGATGATGATGATGATGGTGGTGATGATGATGATGATGATGATGATGATGATGATGATGATGATGATGATGATGATGATGATGATGATGGTGATGGTGATGATGATGATGATGATGATGATGATGATGATGATGATGATGATGATGATGGTGGTGGTGATGATGCTGGTGGTGATGATGATGAGGATGATGATGATGATGATGATGATGATGATGATGATGATGATGATGATGATGATGATGATGATGATGATGATGAGGATGATGAGGATGATGATGATGATGATGATGATGATGAAGATGATGATGATGATGATGATGATGATGATGATGATGATGATGATGATGATGATGATGATGATGATGATGATGATGATGATGATGATGATGAAGATGATGATGATGATGATGATGATGATGATGATGATGATGAAGATGATGATGATGATGATGATGATGATGATGGTGGTGGTGATGATGCTGGTGGTGATGATGATGAGGAGGAGGAGGACGGTGGGCTGACAAACCTACCCAAACAGCGAATATCGCCTCTCAAGTCGTCAAAATTCAAGTGTCCCCAGCCCCAGCTAGAATCATCCACTAGACGAACTCGTGCCAGTTTCCCTCGGTATTTGTGCACTTTCCAGTGAACCCGATGCATCTTCTCACCACAACGAGGCGATGACGTCCTTAGCTTCGTGACGCCATTCACGAGTAATTCTACCCTTGCTTTTGATTTGTCACATCCACCGCCAATCAGAAAGTTGATATCATCACCGGTGATAACGAAGTTAGGAGATGTTAAGGTACCTCTTGGAAAATCTAAAAAAAAACATCAAAGGGGTTTATACCTTGGAAATTATCATTACCAATAAAACGCTTTTATAGCATTTAAATGTTTTGGTGGTTGTAAGAGCTGCCAAATAATCGCCAGGGTATGCCCTTCCATAGGAAGAAATCTAACTGTGACAGAACGTGAATTCTATCTTACTCCATAGTATCGCAAAATATCTAGTAACACGTCTTTGGCTTCCTGTTTATGAAAATATATACTGCGGGTCCATCCATATGTATACTCGAGTGCGTACCTGTTTGGACCATTCCAGCAGGGGTGCCTTTGCTGGGTCTATCTTCGTAGGTCCCTATCCACCAGTTCCCCTGTAGTCCCACAGGAGTTCCCAGGCCCCGCGCGGCAGGATTGTCATCAAATGTTGGCTGTGTGTTGAAAGCGTCCCCGGTACGCGTCCAGCCCCTGAGAGAATTGGGCCCCTCTTCGAAGTCAAATTTGCAGCTTGCTAGGAATAAATAATGATCATAAATAATTTTTTGTTATATGGTAAATTTATAAAGTCCAGTACTTGTTTACAAGCAAAACTACCTTAGGGACTGATCAGAATTCTTATCATGGGAGGGGGCAGATACGTAATCATTGAGATCGGTAAAATCTTCTTCAGGTCTTCCCTCTTTTTAGTCTTAGTTATTACAGATGCACAATTAATTACGGATTATTAAAGATGCACGAATGACTTCACATTCTTTTGTGCATCCCCCACCCTACTCCTGCCATTAAGCGAACAAGTTACAAGTCTGCCTTTCTTAATTTCTAAATCAAACTTTTAAAAATCAAAATTTCACCCTTTTGCTCGGGCCCCTTCTTTTCGATCGATGATTTGAACGCCTTTGTTATTTTCGCTAAACTTTACAGCCATTTTGAGATGAAAAGCCCATTCTGCTCTTTGAAGAAAGGATAAAAAACGCTCGTTAGGGACTGTGCAATAATTATCAGGAGGGGGGGGGGGGGTGGCTGTAAAACCAGATGGGGGTGGGGCACTTAGTAAAAATGTTGCAATATAGGGGGGTCAGCCTAAACTTTTCACATAAGAGAGGGGGGGCTTATTTAAAATTACCAGATTATCGAGATTTATTATCCAGATTTATCAAAATTTCGTAAATGACTAAAAATGTCATATTTCCCTTTAACAACAAAATCGATGCAAACTTTGAAACCTCTTTGCAAAGTCTCACTAAGGACCGCTCTGTTCTATGAATCTCTATACATCTCTATCAACCCTTATCGGAAAAGTTAGCTCCTTTTTTTCTCTTAGTTGTCTAGTCGCGCCTGAGCTCAAACTCAGAAACGGACTCCCGTAAGCATCCATATTCTAGCGGCCACACCAAGACGACAAAGGTAATATTTGTCAAGCATTAAAGGGAGGTATCTCTTAGATGAAAAACAAACAAACAAACAAACAAACAAACAAACAAACAAACAAACAAACAAACAAACAAACAAACAAACAAACAAACAAACAAACAAACAAACAAACAAACAAACAAACAAACAAACAAACAAACAAACAAACAAACAAACAAACAAACAAACAAACAAACAAACAAACAAACAAACAAACAAACAAACAAACAAACAAACAAACAAACAAACAAACAAACAAACAAACAAACAAACCGCCGCGTACACCAATCTTAGGTCTATGGGCCTGTGTTATTTTTAATCAATCAATTCATTTTATTTATTAGACAAGGAAGAAGAAAATTCCAACTCTGCTTTGGACCATTTCCAGAAAAAGAAAATTATCAGATAATCCAATGAAACGCGTTGGGCTTTTTGGTCCTTAATTGTATTATATAGGCAAGTTTCAGACATTGGCGGTTTAGTCGAACTAAGCTAAGCGGTGCTGATGTTTATCCTCATGCCTAAGTAGAATGCATTAGGAAGCAAAGTGACTACAGGTAGAATGTAGGAGGGGGGCGGGGGTCTTTGCAATTTTTAAAGAAAAGGAGGGGGGTCAGAAATTAACTAGACGCTGCTGTTGGAAGGGGGGGGGTCCTACGTAATTTTTCATTATTCAAAGCTCATTTTACGGACCCCTCATAATAGTTATTGCACAGTCCCTTAACAATCTCAATGCTATTGCGCCTATGATTGTCAGGTTGCGCGCGCAATCCTTTGACCGCCAAAGTGGTCCATTTCTTATTGAAGGTTAGTCAAATGCTATTAATTACACTTTTCTTCTGATGTTGATAACTGACCTGACACTTGTTGCTGGAAGCCTAATAAAAGCGTCGCTATGGCGACAAGCTCAACCATGGTCATGGTACACATCTTGCACCCTAAACACAACAAAACTTTCTTCAGTACAAACCACCCACGAAAGGGTGAGGGTGGGGTTAACAGGTAGGAGGGCAGTTTAGGCACGGTCGCGGTACGAGCATAGCGGAGCTTTGGAGCCGCAGTTCGCAGAGCGTCGCTCTGTAGTGCCTGTGTTAGTTCTCCGGTTTCCCTTTTTCAGAAAAGAAAGCAATTAGCATTAGCTGTGTCCCGTTGTAATACGCGAGTCGAGTGGCGCCTTTCTATGGCTGCCTCCGACTCGAAAACGTTGTATCTGTGATCTCTACAAACCACCCACGAAAGGGTTAGGGTGAGGTTAACAGATAAGGTGAGCAGTTAAAGAAGGCCTCGCTCCATGCCATGCTCCCGCTCAATACCGAGTCACACAAAGCATCCATTTGCATCGGCTAATTCAAGAAAGTAACCAAGATATTTTCAATCAAATATCGTCAATGGCTTGGCGCCTTTATATGGCTGCCTCCGACTCGAAAACGTTGTATCTGAGATCTCGTCATTTATTTTATCTGTAAGAGAGGTAATAAGCTTCCAGAATAATTAATCGATTGTTTTTATTCACATACTCCTTTATGCGGCGCGGTTAAACTCGACCTTCATCGATGAAAATTAGTATTGTAAGGATATTTAAAAAACTGAACAAAATTTCTATATAATGATAATAATACAAATACTTACAGAAGCTGTGAGAAAACTAGTCCAGTCAGTAACCCCATTACAAAGAGCACCCCCAGGACCTTAAAAACCCCCGTTAATTATTCCCGTTTAGTGGTGCTACCGTTGTATGGAGTTTCAACAAGAGTACAAACCAAAGGCTGAAGATAGGCCAATAGGTTGAAGATTTTCTGCCAAAACTAATATGAATAAGTCATGACACTGTTAATAAATCCGCTTTTATCGCAGCGAGGACCGTCAAGATAATCCCCTAAAAACTCCCACAAGATCGCGCCTTCGATTAATCCTATCGAAGCACTTCAACGTTACACTTTGAGTGTTGTTAGTTAGCCGTATTATGATGTACAAAACTTCGTAGACCAAACAATGAACTGAGATCTCAAGCTCGGAAATTTTGTTTAGTCTTGCGACTCACCAATTTTACCCGGCCACTTTTCCTAATGATGCATCATCCTTTGATTTCTTATATCTATAATTCGAAGGGAAGACGGGGCTGTGGTCCATTCAAGTCCATTCTAAAGTCAGTATTTTGCCGTTCAAGCGGGTTATTTGGAGATTACCCTGTCGAGTACCCGTTTGTAATCTGCCAAGTGTCAATAGACCACTCGTTGTCGGTGTACAAGCCTTGCATATTAAAGTACCTGTCTAGGACACAAGAAAGGCGTGTGACCAACGACAAGTGGAAATAACTTGTTGAGCTAAAGGCGGGATAGGTTGGACCCAAATTTACAGCCCTTTTTGTGTGTGTGTTTTTTTTCGTGCGGAATCATGCGACGAACGGAATCATGGCCGCCATCTTGTTTTGGCGATTTGGACAAAAGATGACACTTGAAAGTCAAGATAAAAAAAGGATATCAAGTATTTGGCGACGACGGATATATAAGTTAATGTATACCTTTCGAAGACGAGGCTGAATAACAGGTATTGTCAGGCTGCAATAATGTGATTATAAAAATAATACAACGCAGTTAGCTGGCATACTTGTAGGGCACAAAAAGTCCAAAACGTCCGGTGTTCATTTTGGAGATTATCTTCTGCGCCGAGTGACGAAGGCTGCCAACACGGAGCTAGTTTGTATATCGTTTATTTGACGTAACTTGCATTCACTCGAGTTTGTTTTGGATTACTAGGGACGATTGCGCCGATGGATAAACATGTTGTTGTGCTGATTTCCTTGAAGAATCTTCAAATGAACTTGTAGAATAACAAGGTGTAATATTTTTCGGGTATCCATCAAATCGCACGCTCCGATAGGCTCTAGTGAGGTACGCGATACCGGACCACACCCTCAAGAGACTCTTGTGCAGTTAAAGAACATTGCTTCTTCTAGGCCTCGAATCGCGTAATAAAAACAACACAAATTGATTAATAATAAATGGAAACATCTAGTCTAATGCATGAAGCCTTATCTAAGACCCCGTCCCCACGTATCCGTTTTCGTTTGAAAACGCAACCTTTTTGTTACGGATACGGATATCGTCCACACGGAAACGCGAAAACGATAATCGAAAACGGAACGATTTGAAAACGATCTCCAGAGTGGAACAATTTGAAAACGATACCATTTCGGAGCCGTGGGGACGGACGAAAACGGAACCTTTCGAAAACGATGGCGTGATTCAATTTGCGCGTGCGATGTAAACAAGCAAAATAGTGGGTCTACGCATGCGCTGAAGAGCTTGATATCGTTTTCCTATCGTTTCTGCGTTTTCGTGGGGACGGGTCGTATCAAAATGAAAACGCTTCGTGTGGACGCGGATCTTTTTTGAAAACGGAACAAAAAGGTTGCGTTTTCAAACGAAAACGGATACGTGGGGAAAGGGTGTAATACAGTCGAAGCTCTCTGAGCGACCGCTCTCGTAAGCGACCAGCCCCGATAACGACCACGATCACGAATCACCGATTGAATTGTCACACAAACTCTGTAATTCTAAGCTCTCGTAAGCGACCGACTTATCGGTGCGACCAGCTCCGTTAACGACCACAATTTCAAAACACCAACTAAGATTTTCTTTTATTTTTAAGCTCTCGTAAGCGACCACAATGATTTTTGGCTTTATATCATCAGTCAAGACCTGATAAACATCATATCCAATGCATGCTGAAATCACATATAAAGCAGAAATATCACAAAAGCTGCCTTTCCAGTAGGCAACTATTAAAGAATTTCATAATTTCAATTTTCTAACTTCAATTTCAACCATGGGATTGACATTTCTTTGTCTCCAGAAAATGTATAAATGCAAGGAATCTCTAGTCCATTGCCAGGTCCACGATTTATCCTTTTCCATTTACAATAGCCATCCACTTGTTTGTTGCACGCATTAGAAATCGGCTAACAAAAGACGCCATGCGAACGTCGTAGACGCAGAAGATATTCTCATGACGAAAAGCTTAAGCCGTCGATATAAACGAGTTATTTTTGCAAACGAAACAACTGTTTCAAAATATAGAAAGTTTAACGGGATGTCACTTGTAGGAATTAAAATTTATTGTGCAATTGGAAAAGTGACAATTTGGCATGACATCCTGTGCAGAAGTATTTGTTTCGGTCGAGGATGAAAAACTTCCCTTCCCTAGATAAACTGCCTTGTTTGCAATCATTACTGTTTTCCATCTCAATGATTTCACTAGAAGCAAAAGGACGGCTGAGATTCCCTGAACATGCACGTTTCTGTGAGCTGGAACTGTCCTTGATGTAGGACGACAAGCTTTGCTCATTTTTGTGCTTTGTAATCCCACAGATTTGCTTCGCATCAACCCCTGCCTGGTGGAGACTTGAAGCTCTGACACAGTGAGCCGTGTACACTTTAGAGAGCCCCGCCTTTTGTGAGATTTTCGGCATTAGCTTTGAGATGGAATTCTTTCCTAGGGGCTCATTTTTGTACCAGCAACTGCCCTTCTTGTCGAAGTTCACGAGTGGTGTTTGAAGCAATGCATCGCACTCGGGATGGAGTTTCTCCAGCATCTTTTCCAATGCAGCAATTGGATCCAACGGTTAGCCTGGTATTCCGTACATCCTCACATCGCTATAGTCTTGGTCTTTTTTGGTCTTTTTTAGTTTTTGGATTGTTCAGTATGTTTGATGCCCACATATTTCTGTTCACGGTCATCGTGTTTGAACTCGAGAGATGTCTTGGTGAGTTCACGCCAGCCCTTGCGTCCTCTTCTTCCCAAATAATAACAAAGGTTAAACCACACAAATTCTTGTAGCTTGTTAGGAGAGTCTACATCGAAGTAAGACCTGAGTTTGTCCATATCACCGGGCTCTATGGGGCTTTTGTGCTCAGGCTTCGGGTTTCCGCACTTGTAGTAGGACTTGCACACTACTTTTTGTTTGATTGTAGAAACTCGGCGTCTTTTAAGATATTTATAGTACGAGCGAATGGCTGGCTGGTTATTGTGCGATGAATTGCAGCCCTGATACCCGTTAGGGCACTCGGCGAGAGGTCCTTCTTGTCTTTTGTTTTGACTTCAGCATAGAAACGGCTTAAAATGCCTCCAAGATCCGAGGGGCTGATACTGTGAAAATCACCTTCAACACTTCGCTTCGTGCACCACTCGGTGAACTTTTTCATCGCACAGGAAGTTTGTTTTTTAGTATTTTTGGGAACAGAATCTTCTTCCATTTTTTTAAGCTGCTCCTCATCGAGCTGAGAAGATTGTGAGTCGTGTTCAGCCATGTTTTTCTGTTTGTATTTTTTGTAGTTGTCAAAACATAACCAAACACGGCAAGCGATGCGACGAGCGGTTTGAATGAATTGCGGGAATTCCTTCTTCCTTCTGATTGGCTGGCTGCAATTTCCTCGCCCTCTCATTGGCTTAGAGCAGCGGGCTTTAATATATTAGAGCCCGCCAAAACGTTCATTAGAGCCCGTATAATACGCCACAATGCTCGCACATGATTCTCCGTTCAACACACTAAAACAATCTCGATTCACGGAGACTTGAAACTTCTAAATTACGTTTCACGAGGAGAGTTAAATCACGTTTCACGGACGTGGAAATGGACAATTTCACCTGTTTATGTTTCTCGACCGTGAAACATGGCCAAGTTTCGTTTCACGAAAAAACCCTTTACCACCCTGATTATAGGGCCATTTATGGATGAAATAATATTTTTGTCCAACCATTTTAAGAAATGGATTTTAAAATAGCCATCTGGTGATATCAAAGACCTTTTGTAACGAGGAAAGATGTGAGATGGATGTAAGGAGAAATATAAGTAAAATTGCTATTACAATTTGACCATCAAGCAAACAACACTACAATTTTAATTTTACAAAAAAAAGAATTATTTACATTTTTTATAGTTATTTTTTCTAACTGCACGTGACTAAATCTGACTAAATCTCCACAATGCATTTGTACAAATTCTTCTTTCGTTCTTCAAAATCTTTCTATATTCCCAGGTGGTTTTATTCCACTACATTACTCAGTTCAAATCAATCCTGATTATCGTCCAATTGCTCGTCTATTTGGTTATGGTCTCCCCGCTGCATATGGTGCATTTCTATTGGCTCTGCTAGCGCGCCTTGACACCTTCCTGCATTTCGTTCTCCTGCTCTACCTTGCACGTTCGCAACAACAGGTTTATGCCTAAAAAAAACCTGTCTGAACTCAGGAATCCGCCAGGCGTACACCACGATGTTAATGCACGAGTTGGAATATTGAAGCCAAAGGAGAGTCATCCAAACATAATAATTAAAAAACGAGAAACCCAAGTTGAATATGACCCAGTAACAATTAAAGGGCATCAATGTGACTAGTGACGCCAGCGTGACAATGAGAAGCGTGACGGCAAGCTTCTTGTCACGCAATCTTTCACGGGCTCCGTGTCCGTTGATATGACTTGCCCTGGATCTGATCATGATGACGGTGTAGGCAGCTGACATTATAAGAAGAGGCAAGATGATGTAGATAAAGAACAATGTTAAACTAATCTTCACAGGTATGAGTGATATAATAAAGCCCAATGACATCATCACTGTACTAATAAGGGCGATAACCCATGGAGTCCCGATCAGGAGACCGTAAAATGTCTTACCCGTTCCTCGGTGATAGAAAGGAAAGGCGACTGCAACAAGACGCTCCACCGATACAGCGGCCAGAAAATTGACCGATGAAAAACTTGAGAAATAATCCAAACTAAAAACGGACAGCTCAAAGGCGTCGAAATGAAAACGCCCTAAGAGAAGTTCTCTCATATAAGTCATAACTCTGAACAAGCATTTGAGGCCGACGAGAAAATCGGCGATGCACAGATTGACGAGTAGGTAGTTTGATCTGCGCCGTCGGAGACTTTTCGTTTTGAGTAAGACGACTAGGCTGATGGTGTTCCCGATGATCGCCCAAAGTCCAAGTACCGTCAGGCACGCGATCGATGCCTTGTAAAAACTTTCGTTTCTATATATATATATATGTTCCCCTGTGCTGTAGTGTTGCTGGTTTGATTCATTTTTGAATAAGTGTTTTTTTTTTTGCGGAATTAGCGTTTACGAGGTAAAGAATGAGAAACAAGTTTTCTTTTTGTCGTTTTATAGGCTGTGCTTCGCTCAATGCTGGCGAAACTAATAAGTACATCCGATATGAGTTTGGGACTATATCCAACTGCTCGCAACGCAGAAATAGACCCAATTTCATTTCGAATCTCCAAATGTAAAAGAGTAATGTTGTTGAAAAACACCATCTGTGCACTCTTAAAGACCTCATCTTTCTAAATGAGAAAAGCGTAAATGGGCCGACAACCAGAAACCAACAAATCATTCATTATTTTAGCAAACCCAGTGGAAGTCAAATCAATTTTTAAAATCTTAGGCGACTAAATGCATACATTCTTGTATGCATAAGCAACGTAAGAAAAACATACAATATTAAAATTAAAATAATTAACTGAGTTCAGCTTTTTATTAGTTTTAAATCCAAGCGACAAGAAGTCCATTTATGGATAAAATAATACTTTTGTCGCAACTAGTTTAAGAATTAAATGGATTTCAAAATAGCCATCTGTGATATCAAAGACCTTCTCTAACGAGGAAATTCCTAGAAATGACTAAAAAAAGAAGTAATCTTTTATGTTTCGGGATTCGATAAAAAACTAGTCCTATTGCCAGATTTTATGTTTGTATGACTTTTTCCATTCTTATTAATTCACAATCAAAGACATTCTACGTATTTTTAAACGTTTTTAGTTCTCAATCCACAAGAATACTTGTCCACCTAGTATATAATTTAATTTAATGCTCCCTGTAAGAACTACGACGGGGGACAAAACTGTAGAGAAGATTATTGAAATGGCACTTATCTATACCTTAACGACGACTTTTATGTCTTTCCTCCCCCTTCCCCCCACCAAACAATGATGTCTACGTTCGCCTTTTATTTACATACATGTCCGATACACCAACAAAATACAAGTGGTACGAGTCGTGAATCAGAAATCTCCAGTGGTACAAGTGGTGTTTTGGGTATCTGGGTATCCTGTGTTGTAAAAGTTGTTTAGTGGTGTTTGGGTATCCTGTGATAAAATACCAGTGGTACGAGTCGTGAAGCAGAAATCTCCAGTGGTACGCAAGTGGTGTTTTGGGTATCTGGGTATCCTGTGTTGTAAAAATTGTTTAGTGGTGTTTGGGTATCCTGTGATAAAATACCAGTGGTACGAGTCGTGAAGCAGAAATCTCCAGTGGTACGCAAGTAATGTTTTGGGTATCTGGGTATCCTGTGTTGTAAAAGTTGTTTAGTGGTGTTTGGGTATCCTGTGATAAAATACCAGTGGTACGAGTCGTGAAGCAGAAATCTCCAGTGGTGTAATATTTTTCCGGTATCCTTCAAATCGCACGCTCCGATAGGCTCTAGTGAGGTACGCGATACCGGACCACACCCTCAAGAGACTATTGTGCAGTTAAAGAGCATTGCTTCTTCTAGGCCTCGAATCGCGTAATAAAAACAACACAAATTGATCAATAATAAATGGAAACATCTAGTCTAATGCATGAAGCCTTATCTAAGACCCCGTCCCCACGTATCCGTTTTCGTTTGAAAACGCAACCTTTTTGTTACGGATACGGGTATCGTCCACACGGAAAGGCGAAAACGATGATCGAAAACGGAACGATTTAAAAACGATCTCCAGAGTCGAACAATTTGAAAACGATGACGTATCGGTGCCGTGGGGACGGACGAAAACGGAACCTTTCGAAAACGATGGCGTGATTCAATTTGCGCGCGCGATGTAAACAAGCAAAATAGTGGGTATACGCATGCGCTGAAGAGCTTGTTATCGTCTTCCTATCGTTTCTGCGTTTTCGTGGGGACGGGTCGTATCAAAATGAAAACGCTTCGTGTGGACGCGGATCTTTTTTGAAAACGGAACAAAAAGGTTGCGTTTTCAAACGAAAACGGATACGTGGGGAAAGGGTCTAATACAGTCGAAGCTCTCTGAGCGACCGCTCTCGTAAGCCACCAGCCCCGATAACGACCACGATCACGAATCACCGATTGAATTGTCACACAAACTCTGTAATTCTAAGCTCTCGTAAGCCACCAGCCCCGATAACGACCACGATCACGAATGACCGATTGAATTGTCACACAAACTCTGTAATTCTAAGCTCTTGTAAGCGACCAACTTATCGGTGCGACCAGCCCCGATAACGACCACGATCACGAATGACCGATTGAATTGTCACACAAACTCTGTAATTCTAGGCTCTCGTAAGCGACCGACTTATCGGTGCTACCAGCTCCGTTAACGACCACAATTTCAAAACACCAACTGAGATTTTATTTTATTTTATTTTTAAGCTCTCGTAAGCGACCACAATGATTTTTGGCTTTCCAACATCAGTCAACACCTGATAAATCTAATGCATGCTGAAATCACATATAAAGCGGAAATGTTGTAATGTTTCACAAAAGCTGCCTTTCCAGTAGGCAACCATTAAAGAATTTAATAATAACAATTTTTTAACTTCAATTTCAACCATTGGATTGACATTTCTTTGTCTCCAGAAAATGTGTAAATGCAAGGAATCTCTAGTCCATTGCCAGCTCCACGATTTATCCTTTTCCAGTTACAATAGCCATCCACTTGTTTGTTGCACGCATTAGAAATCGGCTAACAAAAGACTCCATGCGATCGTCGTAGACGCAGAAGATATTCTCATGACGAAAAGCTTAAGCCGTCGATATAAACGAGTTCTTTTTGCAAACGAAACAACTGTTTCAAAATATAGAAAGTTTAACGGGATGTCACTTGTAGGAATTAAAATTTATTGTGCAATTGGAAAAGTGACAATTTGGCATGACAGCCTGTGTAGAAGTATTTCTTTCGTTCGAGGATGAAAAACTTCCCTTCCCTAGATAAACTGCCTAGTTTGCAATCATTACTGTTTTCCATCTCAATGATTTCACTAGAAGCAAAAGGACGGCTGAGAATCCCTGAACATGCACGTTTCTGTGAGCTGGAACTGTCCTTGATGTAGGACGACAAGCTTTGCTCATTTTTGTGCTTTGTAATCCCACAAATTTGCTTCGCATCAACCCCTGCCTGGTGGAGACTTGTAATAGTTGAAGCTCTGACACAGTGAGCCGTGTACACTTTAGAGAGCCCCGCCTTTTGTGAGATTTTCGGCATTAGCTTTGAGATGGAATTCTTTCCTAGGGGCTCATTCTTGTACCAGCAACTGCCCATCTTGTCGAAGTTCACGACATCTACATCGGAGTAAGACCTGAGTTTGTCCATATCACCGGGCTCTATGAGGCTTTTGTGCTCAGGCTTCGGGTTTTTCACGCTTGTAGTAGGACTTGCAGACTACTTCAAACATTTTGTTTGATTGTAGAAACTCGGCGTCTTTCAAGATATTTATAGTACGAGCGAATGGCTGGCTGGTTATTGTGCGATGAATTGCAGCCCTGATACCCGTTAGGGCACTCGGCGAGAGGTCCTTCTTGTCTTTTGTTTTGACTTCAGTATAGAAACGGCGTAAAATGCCTCCAATATCCGCGGGGGCTGATACTGTGAAAATCACATTCAACACTTCGCTTCGCGCACCACTCGGTGAATCTTTTTCATCGCCCAGGAAGTTTGTTTTTTAGTATTTTTGGGAACAGAATCTTCTTCCATTTTTTTAAGCTCCTCCTCATCGAGCTGAGAAGATTGTGAGTCGTGTTCAGCCATGTTTTTCTGTTTGTTGTTTTGTAGTTAGTCAAAACACAACCAAACACGGCAAGCGATGCGACGAGCGGTTTGAATGAATTGCGGGAATTCTTTCTTCCTTTTGATTGGCTGGCTGCAATTTCCTCGCCCTCTCATTGGCTTAGAGCAGCGGGCTTTAATATATTAGAGCCCGCCAAAACGTTCATTAGAGCCCGTATAATACGCCACAATGCTCGCACATGATTCTCCGTTCAACACACTAAAACAATCTCGATTCACGGAGACTTGAAACTTCTAAATTACGTTTCACGAGGAGAGTTAAATCACGTTTCACGGACGTGGAAATGGACAATTTCACCTGTTCATGTTTCTCGACAGTGAAACATGGCCCAGTCTCGTTTCACGAAAAAACCCTTTACCACCCTGATTATAGGGCTATTTATGGATGAAATAATATTTTTGTCCAACCATTTTAAGAAATGGATTTTAAAATAGCCATCTGGTGATATCAAAGACCTTTTGTAACGAGGAAAGATGTGAGATGGATTTAAGGAGAAATATAAGTAAAATTGCTATTACAATTTGACCATCAAGCAAACAACACTACAATTTTAATTTCACAAAAAAAGAATTATTTACAATTTTTATAGTTATTTTTTTCTAACTGCACGTCTAATGACTAAATTTCCACAATGCATTTGTACAAATTCTTCTTTCGTTCTTCAAAATATTTCTATATTCCCAGTTGGTTTTATTCCACTACATTACTCAGTTCAAATCAACCTTGATTTTCGTCCAATTGCACGTCTATTCGGTTATGTTTTCCCCGCTGTATATGGTGCATTTCTATTGGCTCTGCTAGCGCGCCTTGACATCTTCCTGCATTTCGTTCTCCTGCTCTACCTTGCATGTTCGCAACAACAGGTTTATGCCTAAACAAAACCTGTCTGAACTCAGGAATCCTCCAGGCGTACACCACGATGTTAATGCACGAGTTGGAAAGTTGAAGAAAACCGAGAATCATGTGGACATAACGATCATAAAACGAGAAATCTAAGCTGAGTAATATGACCCAGTAACAACTAAAGGGCATCCATGTGACTAGTGACGCCAGCGTGACAATGAGAAGCGTGACGGCAAGCTTCTTGTCACGCAATCTTTCACGGGCTCCGTGTCCGTTGATATGACTCGCCCTGGATCTGATCATGATGACGGTGTAGGCAGCTGACATTATAAGAAGAGGCGAGGAGATGCAGATAACGATCAATGTTAAAATAATCTTCAAAGGTATGAGTGGGGTAAAAACGCCCAATGACATCGTCACTGTACTAATAAGGGCGATAACCCATGGAGTCCCGATCAGGAGACCGTAAAATGTCTTACCCGTTCCTCGGTGATAGAACGGAAAGGCGACTGCAACAAGACGCTCCACCGATACAGCGGCCAGAAAATTGACCGATGAAAAGGTTGAGAAATATTCAAAACCAGAAACGAATACCACAAAGGCGTCGAAACGAAAACGCCCTGAAAGCAGGAATCTCGAATGAATGATAACTATAAACAAGCAGTTGAGGCCGGCGAGAAAATCTGCGATGCACAGATTGACGAGTAGGTAGTTTGATCTGCGCCTTCGGAGACTTTTCGTTTTGAGGAAGATGACAAGGCTGATGGTGTTCCCGATGATCGCCCAAAGTCCAAGTACCGTCAGACACGCGATCGATGCCTTTCTGAAACCTTCGTGTATATATATATATATATGTTCCCCTGTGCTGTAGTGTTGCTGGTTTGATTCATTTTTGAACAAGTGTTTTTTTTTGCGGAATGTTTAGCGTTTACGAGGTAAAGAATGGGAAAAAAGTTTTCTTTTTGTCGTTTTATGAGCTGTGCTTCGCTCAATGCTGGCGAAACAAATAAGTACATCCGATATGAGTTTGAGACTATATCCAACTGCTCGCAACGCAGAAATAGACCCAATTTGTACCTAATTGGAGTCTGAAGGTTGCGTTTTCATTTCGAATCTCCAAATGTAAAACAGTAATGTTGTTTAAAAACACCATCTCTGCACTCTTAAAGACCTCATCTTTCTAAATGAGAAAAGCTTAAATGGGCCGACAACCAGAAACCAACAAATCATTCATTATTTTAGCAAATCCAGTGGAAGTCAAATCAATTTTTAAAATCTTAGGCGACTATTTGCATACATTCTTGTATGCATAAGCAACGTAAGAAAAACATACAATATCAAAATTAAAATAATTAACTGAGTTCAGCTTTTTATTAGTTTTAAATCCAAGCGACAATAAGTCCATTTATGGATGAAATAATACTTTTGTTGCAACTAGTTTAAGAAAAAATAGATTTCAAAATAGCCATCTGTGATATCAAAGTCCTTTTCTAACGAGGAAATTCATAGAAATTAATTAAAAAAAGAAGTAATCTTTTACGTTTCGGGATTCGATAAAAACTCGTCCTATTGCCAGATTTTATGTTTGTATGACTTTTTCCATTATTAATAATTCACAATCAAAGACATTCTACGTATTTTTAAACGTTTTTAGTTCTCAATGCACAAGAATACTTGTCCACCTAGTATATAATTAAAGTAATGCTCCCTGTAAGAACTACGACGGGGGACAAAACTGTAGAGAAGATTATTGAAATGGCACTTATCTATACCTTAACGACGACTTTTATGTCTTTCCTCCCCCTTCCCCCCACCAAACAATGATGTCTACGTCCGCCTTTTATTTACGGACATTTTACATACATGTCCGATACACCAACAAAACACAAGTGGTACGAGTCGTGAAGCAGAAATCTCCTGTGGTACAAGTGGTGTTTTGGGTATCTGGGTATCCTGTGTTGTAAAAGTTGTTTAGTGGTGTTTGGGTATCCTGTGATAAAATACCAGTGGTACGAGTCGTTAAGCAGAAATCTCCAGTGGTACAAGTGGTGTTTTGGGTATCTGGGTATTCTGTGTTGTAAAAGTTGTTTAGTGGTGTTTGGGTATCCTGTGATAGAATACCAGTGGTACGAGTCGTGAAGCAGAAATTTCCAGTGGTACGCAAGTGGTGTTTTGGGTATCTGGGTATCCGGTATTGTAAAAGTTGTTTAGTGGTGTTTGGGTATCCTGTGTTAAAATACAAGTGGTACGAGTCGTGAATCAGAAATCTCCAGTGGTACAAGTGGTGTTTTGGGTATCTGGGCACCCTGTGTTGTAAAAGTTGTTTAGTGGTGTTTGGGTATCCTGTGATAAAATACCAGTGGTACGAGTCGTGAAGCAGAAATCTCCAGTGGTACAAGTGGTGTTTTGGGTATCTGGGTATCCTGTGTTGTAAAAGTTGTTTAGTGGTGTTTGGGTATCCTGTGATAAAATACCAGTGGTACGTGTTTTGCATATGATTAGGGGCACGAGAGAAATATTTTAGCACTCATTTTTCCACATGATGGAGAGCGTGGAATGGGGCATGAGTGCACGTGAAGGAGGGGGGGACAAAATCAAATTAGAACAATTAGTGACGTTTAGTTAATAAAATCGTGAGGCATGATCAGCCCTGAAAAAAGGCGAATTTGACCTACTTATTGAACGATAAACAATTGTCGGCACAAGAAGCGAAGAGAAGGACTGGTTTAGGATTATCGGCAGTTCATAAATACAGAGGAAAAAGTATTCGAGACATCGAAAATAAGAGAAAATGTCGACACAATGGAGGGCGACCACGTAAAATCTCACCCAGACACGAGCGGATTATTGTTAACGGGATAGATAAACTTCGGGCGCAAGAGGTCTTTTTTTTCAGCCAGAAGATTGATGAAATTTGCGGATGCGGATGCAGCTAAAGTGAGCGTTCGAACTGTCTGACGTACGCTAAATAGAAATGGATACGACTACCTCCAATCAAGCAAGAAAAGGAATGCTGAGTGAACAGGACTTGAAGAAACGCCTTTTCGCTTTGCAAGAATAGTTAAGGGACTCTATCGCAAAGATGTTTGGTCGAAGGACATAAACCTTTTTTAGACGGGCTAAACTTTTATCACAAAACCAACCCAGCTTATCAAGCCCGAGCCCCAAGGGGGCGCAAAAGGCGTAAAAATGGAGAGGGGTTAAAAGCGGGCTGCCCAGCCAGAGAAAGCAAAGAGGGGACAAGGGGGAAAACTTGTGAAGTTGATGGTAGCTATTTCATACGGGAAAGGGGTCATTGAATGTGAACAGTATGAGTACCTCGACGGAAAATATTTTTCCAATTACATTCGAAGAAAATTTCGCGGAATGTTTAAAAAATTGAACAAATTTCCATTGCGTCTGTGGTTCAAGATGGTGACCCCAGCCAGAATTGTGGGGACGCTAAGAAAGAAATGCAAAAAAAAAAGGCGCAGAGCTCTTTACTATACCTGCAACAAGCCCTGACTTGAACCCAATAGAGAATGTAGTTAGGAGGCTGGCAAAACAAGTCTTGGCGCAAAATATTACAAAAGAAAATTACGCCCTATTCTCTAAGCGTGAGAAAGAAACTATTTTGAATTTTGACTCGCATACCATTGATAAAACAATTGATTCAATGCCTAAAAGAATCGACATGATTTTAGCCTCTAAAGGACAAAGAACAAAGTACTAGTGATTTGTTATCATATTTTCCAGTACAAAGTCATTTTTAATTCCATTCTATAGAATCTAGCATGTTTTTCCATGTTTTACGAGCTCAAATAAACATAAGTACATTTTTTCTTCCCAAAAAATGAGGGAAGGAGAAATTGTTTAAGAGTGCGCGTGCGGTGATTTGCAAAGCAGCGTGGCAAGGCTTCACGTCCTTTTGTTGTTCTTCTGGAATTTGATAACTTAGATTGATACAGCGCCACCTACAACACATCATGCCAGTTTCCCTGGCATCTAGAGATCCTCCTTGCACATATACAATTTCTTGTTTATTCGCAGCGAATATAGGTGTATCCTTTGTCAGTTTAAGACCAGCGGTCTGAGTTTGTCGAGATTTCTCGGAAAAATGAAGTTTGGGTGCCCTAGCTCAAAATTAAACTGGTAATAGGAATGGGTGACCTCAGTATCCTGTGAAGTATTTTTGGCGATAGAAGCCGAAAAGTAATTTTTCGTCTCCCGCACCCGGTTTGGAGACGATTTCGTGGTTGTTAGAAAAAGACAAAAAACCGGTTCGCAACGCGTGATAAAACAACTGCAGCTTATATAAAGCTAAAGAATAGATAATAAGGAACTCCCAGGCTAAAAGAAAAGCAGTTCTGTCAGCACCTTATAATATACTTATAATAAAACCTTAAAATATTTATCCAAATTGCTTCAAACTTTCACAGGATACTGAGGTCACCCATACCTATTACCAGTTTAATTTTGAGCTAGGGCGCCCAAACTTCATTTTTCCGAGAAATCTCGACGAACTCAGACCGCTGGTCTGGTCATTAAAATGTCTTTTGTGTAGTGATTTTTCGGTGCGGGCAAGTGTATCACTTGGCCCTCAAGCATTAATAAGAAGTCGTGCCATGGGATAATTGCACTATTCCATCTGAAATCATTGAGGAATATGCACTCTGAGTTCTCGACTCCCACCCAAGCGAATGATCCTGTAGCCGGATTCGTAGACGTGTTATATTGAATTTAGAGGGTTTAACAGAAAAGTTTTTCCAGTTTGCAGCGCCCACTAACATTAAATTCTTGTACTTTCCTTTCCCTCGAGTCAACAAGTCCAGTACATAACCTGTAAATTCGCTTTGATCTAGACCATTGTGATACAATATTTCATTTGCACATTCCAGCCAGCGTCCATTGCAGCCATCCACGCAATTTCCATCCGCGGCATCATTCAAAATTTCAATACGAGATTTTGCACTTCGGACAACTCTCGCACTCGCGGTTTTCATTTCCCACGAAGTTGTCAAGATATCGTTTATTGCACGGGGAGATCGATTTAGAATAAAAGCAGCCAGATCACTTTTCCTTTCCAACATTTGTTCTTGAGCTAATGCTTCCAATTCAGTCACATTTTTAATACTCTTTTCTTGAATAAGATTACACACATCTAAAGCTTCCAATTCAGTCACATTTTTAATACTCTTTTCTTGAATAAGATAACACACATCTAAAGCTTCCAATTCAGTCACATTTTTAATTCTCTTTTCTTGAATAAGATAACACACATCTAATGCTTCCAATTCAGTCACATTTTGAATTCTCTTTTTTTGAATAAGATTACACACATCTAATGCTTCCAATTCAGTCACATTTTGAATTCTCTTTTTTTTGAATAAGATTACACACATCTAATACTGCCAATTCAGTCACATTTTTAATTCTCTTTTCTTGAATAAGATTACACACATCTAAAGGGGTAAGCTTCTTTTTCTTTTTTTGAAACAGTTTTCGCTTCCCCTCTCGACTTTTTAGGGTTGTTTAGTCTTGATCTTAGATTCATTCTTCTTGCTCTTGTAGCAGTTGTAGTTCTTGGCGCCGAAGCCGAACGCAAGTCAGGATGGCCTTGACTCTCCTCGAATTCACAGTCCTCTTTTGTAACATAGCGCTGTGACAAAAACGTTGTACTCAGTGTGTACCAAACGTCTTGTCAATTGTACGGGGGGAAAGAGACCACACCAAACTGTTGTGGAACCACTGCTTTACTATTGAAGAACTTTGGAGACCCCTGGACTATAGAAGACTCTATTGAAGAACTTTGGAGACCCCTGGACTATAGAAGACTCTATTGAAGAACTTTGGAGACCCCTGGACTATAGAAGACTCTATTGAAGAACTTTGGAGAACCCTGGACTATAGAAGACTCTATTGAAGAACTTTGGAGAACCCTGGACTATAGAAGACTCTATTGAAGAACTTTGGAGACCCCTGGACTATAGAAGACTCTATTGAAGAACTTTGGAGAACCCTGGACTATAGAAGACTCTATTGAAGAACTTTGGAGACCCCTGGACTATAGAAGACTCTATTGAAGAACTTTGGAGAACCCTGGACTATAGAAGACTCTATTGAAGAACTTTGGAGAACCCTGGACTATAGAAGACTCTATTGAAGAACTTTGGAGAACCCTGGACTATAGAAGACTCTATTGAAGAACTTTGGAGACCCCTGGACTATAGAAGACTCTATTGAAGAACTTTGAATGCCTCTGGACTATAGAAGACTCCGAAATGTAGAATTATATACAAGTTTACGGTTGCTCCTTTTTATAGGCAGGGTGCATCTGCGTGTGTATGCCTGCAGAGACTCATGGGTTTCGTGTACCATTACATCATAAATGAAGAAGTTGATTGGTTTACCAGATTTTTCTTGGTAACGGGTACACGGGTTGGCCCAGGGGTGAATGCATAAATAGGACATACGCAGATGCTGTTTACAGACATTTTTTCCAACATAAAACTAATATAAAAGTAGTAAAAGTAGCAACAGAAAGGATGAGCTAAATCTAACGTAGCTGACGGTACTAAAAACTTTAGCTAAGATTCAAAAAGGAAAAAGTTAAAATCGAAAAACTCAAAGATTAATTACATATGTTGTCAGATAAGTATCAACAAAAACGAAGTAGGTGTCAACAGGACGGGGCTACCTTCTGCGTGTGTTCCATAAATTACACTAAAGGTACACGCTCGTTAAAGTTGCTACTGCCAATGTTAGGGCCGCCAATCAACTGAACATGATTTTCTTACTAAACATGCATCCTTAATTTGAATCCCTTCGAATTACAAATATCCCAAGTGTGCAACCAAGGCCCGCGTACAAGTTGCAAGGCTTAGGCTTGTTAATTTGTACTGTATGGTACACAAAAGGATTAGCAAAGTAATAGATCGTAATTCCATACACACACTTCCAATATCGCTATGCCGTGCTAATATAGTGCTTATTTTAGATGTTTAAGGTGCCGTATATAATATTTAACTTGTAGCCAATAAATAAATATATAAAAAAAAAATTTTATATCGCTCTTATGACAAACTCATAAAAATAAAACTCAGAAATGGAGGTTTGGGTTGATCATTCGTTTCAAGTGCATACAACGAGCCCCCCTTTCCGAAACACGTTAAAATGGCATATTTCGTCGTTTGAATATGTTCTGATGCCTAAAATATCCATTTACACATTGAAATGGCATATTTCGTCGTTTGAATATGTTCTGATGCCTAAAATATCCATTTACACATTAAAATGGCATATTTCGTCGTTTGAATATGTTCTGATGCCTAAGATATCCATTTACACATTGAAATGGCATATTTCGTCGTTTGAATATGTTCTGATGCCTAAAATATCCATTTACACATTGAAATGGCATATTTCGTCTTTTGAACATGTTCTGATGCCGATAATATCCATTTACACATTGAAATGGCAATTTCGTCTTTTGAATATGTTCTGATGCCGATAATATACATTTACACATTGAAATGGCATATTTCGTCTTTTGAATATGTTCTGATGCCTAAAATATCCATTTACACATTGAAATGGCATATTTCGTCGTTTGAATATGTTCTTAAGCCTAAAATATCCATTTACACATTGAAATGGCATATTTCGTCGTTTGAATATGTTCTGATGCCGATAATATCCATTTACACATTGAAATGACATATCTCGTCGTTTGAATATGTTCTGATGCCGAAATTATCCATTTACACATTGAAATGGCATATCTCGTCGTTTGAATATGTTCTGATGCCGAAATTATCCATTTACACATTGAAATGGCATATTTCGTCTTTTGAATATGTTCTGATGCCGAAATTATCCATTTACACATTTAAAAGGCATATTTCGTGTTTTGAATATGTTCTGATGCCGAAATCATCCATTTACACATTGAAATGGCATATTTCGTCTTTTGACTATGTTCTAATGCCGAAATTATCCATTTACACATTGAAATGGCATATTTCGTCATTTGAATATGTTCTGATGCCGAAATTATCCATTTACACATTGAAATGGCATATTTCGTCATTTGAATATGTTCTGATGCCGAAATTATCCATTTACACATTGAAAAGGCATATTTCGTCATTTGAATATTTTTTGATGCCGATAATTATCCATTTACACATTGAAATGGCATATTTCGTCGTTTGAATATGTTCTGATGCCGATAATATCCATTTACACATTGAAATGGCATATTTAGTCATTTGAATATGTTCTGATGCCTAAAATATCCATTTACACATTGAAATGGCATATTTAGTCATTTGAATATGTTCTGATGCCTAAAATATCCATTTACACATTGAAATGGCATATTTAGTCATTTGAATATGTTCTGATGCCGATAATATCCATTTACACATTGAAATGGCAATTCCGTCTTTTGAATATGTTCTGATGCCGATAATATACATTTACACATTGAAATGGCATATTTCGTCTTTTGAATATGTTCTGATGCCGATAATATCCATTTACACATTGAAATGGCATATTTCGTCTTTTGAATATGTTCTGATGCCGATAATATCCATTTACACATTGAAATGGCATATTTCGTCTTTTAAATATGTTCTGATGCCGATAATATCCATTTACACATTGAAATGGCATATTTAGTCATTTGAATATGTTCTGATGCCTAAAATATCCATTTACACATTGAAATGGCATATTTCGTCTTTTGAATATGTTCTGATGCCTAAAATATCCATTTACACATTGAAATGGCATATTTAGTCATTTGAATATGTTCTGATGCCGATAATATCCATTTACACATTGAAATGGCATATTTAGTCATTTGAATATGTTCTGATGCCGATAATATCCATTTACACATTGAAATGGCATATTTCGTCTTTTGAATATGTTCTGATGCCGATAATATCCATTTACACATTGAATTGGCATATTTAGTCATTTGAATATGTTCTGATGCCTAAAATATCCATTTACACATTGAAATGGCATATTTAGTCATTTGAATATGTTCTGATGCCTAAAATATCCATTTACACATTGAAATGGCATATTTAGTCATTTGAATATGTTCTGATGCCGATAATATCCATTTACACATTGAAATGGCATATTTAGTCATTTGAATATGTTCTGATGCCGATAATATCCATTTACACATTGAAATGGCATATTTAGTCATTTGAATATGTTCTGATGCCGATAATATCCATTTACACATTGAAATGGCATATTTCGTCTTTTGAATATGTTCTGATGCCGATAATATCCATTTACACATTGAATTGGCATATTTAGTCATTTGAATATGTTCTGATGCCTAAAATATCCATTTACACATTGAAATGGCATATTTAGTCATTTGAATATGTTCTGATGCCTAAAATATCCATTTACACATTGAAATGGCATATTTAGTCATTTGAATATGTTCTGATGCCGATAATATCCATTTACACATTGAAATGGCATATTTAGTCATTTGAATATGTTCTGATGCCTAAAATATCCATTTACACATTGATATGGCATATTTCGCTTTTTGAATATGTTCTGATGCCGATAATATCCATTTACACATTGAAATGGCATATTTCGTCATTTGAATATGTTCTGATGCCTAAAATATCCATTTAAAAAGTTGCTGGGGAAAAAAATTATCTGTTCCTTCTTCCCAGGAGGTAATATTCCTTTTTTTTTCCAGCGAGTGCTGGTTAGTCATGTTTATCCCAGCCAGCAGTGGTTAGGCATTTTAACACATGGCAAATTACCCGTATAACCGGTTTGTTTCCCAAGCAACCACTCCAGCTCCCCCAAAAATATTCCCACCCAACTAGTTCGTCGCCACAAATTTGCCAGCAGAACCATTTGGTACGATTTTTTCCCCAGCAACCGAGGGGTCTAACATCTTCCCAGCCAGCAAAAAAGCGGGCTGCGGAACAGCTATTTTGCGGAACAGATCCGTTTTGTGTCCTTGTCGTTTTTACATTAAATATCATGATAAGTATGAGTTTGGCGCTTTATTAGTTTTTAATCCAAGCTATAATAAGGGCCATTTATGGATGACATAATATTTTTGTCGCAAACTAGTTGAAGATATAGCCATCTGGTGATGGCTATAAGTCCAAATAAATACTTAGAACTTTGTTGATTAGGCTTTTACGTTCGAGTTTATCCAAAACGCAGTAGCAATAGACCCATTTTATAGTGCGTTTTCATTTAGAATCTCAACATTGAATCTGTGCACTCTAAAGTAACTCGTCTTTCTAAATGAGAAAAGTTTAATTGGGCAAAAACAACCAACAAGCCATTCGTTATTATAGGAAATGCAGTCAAAGTCAAATCATTTGTCAAAATCTCAGGCGACTATAATATGCGCACATTCTTGCACATTTCTTACTAACAATACAAAGTCTTAAAAACTCATAAAAATATTAGAACATAAAAGAAGGCTCGGGTTAATAATTCTTTTGTACAAAGAAGCAACGTATTATATTTAGATAAACATTCTATATGTTAAATTAAGTTCAACTCTTTATTATGGCCATTTATATCTGAAAAGATTTTTTCGCAACTAGTTTAAGAAATGGATTTTAAGACACAATCTGTGCTTTTTTGGGAATTTGATAAAAACTCGCCCGTAAGAGACCAACACCTATTGTTCAAGTTCAAGCGCCCAGTGGTCGCTTATGAGAGCAAGCTCTCATTTCGCACTAGCCTCATTCCCATGTAGCAAGCACACCTATGTACTTACAAAATTCAAAAAGCACTGGCCTCGCTCAAACATTTGCCTACGTGAGCCGTAGCAGGCCTTGATACAGAAGCATTAAGAAAATATTGGTGGCACACAGTAACGCCACAACTGGTAATTTCCCTCAGTACCCCATCCCCTGCTACGGCCCTGTATTTATGGCAGAACGTTTGAATCCTTTAAATATTATTTCGAAGCTAGAAATTAACTTTGATATATGGCAATTTTTACATCTGATATTATATAAATTTTGTTATTTTTGATTAAATGTTTGATGCTTGGAACTCTGTAGAAACAGAGAGGCATATTTGTGAGTGAATATGATGGATTTCCTTATCGAAATAAAAAAAGCATTATCATTATTCAACTATTAATTATCACCAGAACCTCAGACATCATCACCATGCTTATTATCTCATTACATTCGCCATCATCATCATCATTATCATCATCATCATCATCATCATCATCATCACCATGCTTATTATCTCATTACATTCGCCATCATCATCATCATCATCATCACCATGCTTATTATCTCATTACATTCGCCATCATCATCATCATCATCATCATCGTCGTCGTCGTCGTCATCATCATCACTCATCTTCATCATCATTCATCATCATTCATTTTCATCATCATCACAACCACCATTATTCAGTATCACCACCACACTCGACACAGCATCGTACTGCAAAAGCTAATATCAGAGAAACCGCGACATGACGATGTGTCGAAAATTCGCCATATTGAGAAATCGTGGAATAGAAATTACTTTTTTTCACATAGCATTATTTTAGCGGGAGATTACATCAGATCGAGTGTCGCCATCCCGAGGCTCCTTTTTATATTCATACATTTATGATAAAACTGTCTACAGTGGAACTCCCATAACGGAAACCTCCGGGGCCAAAAAGCAAGTTTATAGAAGTATCAAAGGATATCTTATATATATTTTTACAAAGGAGTATCTATAGCGTGACCTAGGAAGCTTAAATCGAGACTGGAAAATGTCAATTATAAAGAAGATGTCCGCATATAGAAGTTCCACTCTCTCTTTTTCGCTCTACTATTCGCTCTACTTAACTCTACTCTCTACGCTCTACTTAACTCTAGGCGGGCGGCTATTCCTCTGTCTTCTCATCGCCTTCGTCGTCCGTGGAAAGGCGAGAATAGTCAAGCGTTATGTGCGAGTCCCCCCGGAATTGTCGGGTAATATCGTCGATGGATCGCCCCTTGGTTTCCGGTACAAGGAAGTATGTAAAGAGCCAGAAGCCGAGTACCAGAACAAGAAACACAATAAATGTGTACGGGTCCAGTGCTTTCTGCAAATAAACACACATTACACTAGTGAGCTAATAGCCGAGGGCTAGGAACACAATAAATGTGTACGGGTCCAGCGCACTCTGCAAATACACACATATTACACTTGTGAGCTAATAGCCGAGGGCTAGGAACACAATAAATGTGTACGGGTCCAGCGCCCTCTGCAAATACACACATATTACACTTGTGACCTAGAATCAGAGGGCTACGAACATAATAAATGTACACGCGGTCCAGCGCCCTCTACAAATACACACATATTACACTAGTGAGCTAGAATCAGAGGGCTACGAACATAATAAATGTACACGCGGTCCAGCGCCCTCTGCAAATACACACATATTACACTAGTGAGCTAATAGCCGAGGGCTAGGAACATAATGTATGTGTAGGGTGGGGTGGGGGCTGATGGCTTTCGGAGGGGGGGGGGGGGGGGGGGTGGATACCCAACCCCTATTAGACGGAAATCAATGGTAGGTTAAATTCTAATATCTTCAAGGTTAAGTTTTTTTTTTTGCGTGTGTTTTTTTCCAGTTCCAGTCTCCATTTAGTTAAATTTTCAAAATGACTGGGCTACCAGCAGCGCGTGGAAAGTGAGATACTCATTAAAGGAGGATTGCCGCACACAGGAAAACGGCGGTGAGAACATCAGGGGCTAGGCTGAACACAGGAAACCCGGTGAAAACATCAGGGGCTAGGCTGAACACAGGCAACCCGGTGAAAACATCAGGGGCTAGGCTGACGGCTACTGGTACTTCACAACATCACGTTAGGGATATCAAGGGTCCCAGAATATGGCCTATAAAAGGAAAACGTTGATATGCCCATTTTAAGCAGGTACCTGGAGGGAAGGGAAGCCAATCCCGATGATAAAGTTAGAAAGCCAGTTGACGACAGCGGCGACAGTACACGCGGCGGGGCGTGGACCCTGGGAGAAGATCTCGGCCGTGATAAACCATGGGATAGGGCCTGTGTACGAGAAAAGAACTCAAGGCATTTGCTGGAAATTTTGTGTTTAAAGCGGCATTTTCACCAGTTTACTTCCGGAGGGCCGACCGAAACCTCAACCGACAAAAGACAAAACAATCTATTAGAATCCGCGCTGCTTAACAGGCCATCTGCTCTAAATTAGCAGCCCCACCCCCCCAAAAAACCGCCAATAGACACCTGATCATAACATAATTGTTCGGAATTAAAGTGGTGACAATGCAGCTTTAAAATGCCATCTACTGCGTGTTTCAATATTCTGCAATATGTCACACTAGTGACATAACGACATAACGACATAATGACACGTGCACCCTTATGTTCATATGTTCAAGTGTGAATGGTTCGACATTTTGACATAAGCCCAACTAACATAACGACATGAAAATAACGACATAAGGGCTTAAAAGAGTGTGCGCGCCTATAAGCCAAAAAGCTTTGCGGAGAGGTGGCGTGTTTGGAAACCTTTTAAGTGCTGGACAAATGAGAGCGGATTTTGAATGACGGAAGTCCGAAAAAGATTTAGCTGTTGGAAACAGTCAGCGAGGGTTAAAAAGTGCAGCAGATTGTCGTTTGAATGATCGATAAAGGACAAGGTCATTAATTGATTCATTGATTAAATGATCCACTCACAAGATATTTGTCGCACCCCTCCACCCCTCCCCCTAACAGATTTCCACCCTTTGGAACTGGCAAAATGCTGTGCTTGTTTGATATAATCATTCGCTACCTAGTAGGCATGTAGTGACCTATTAATTACTTGGTCCAAGCTGAAAGAAGATTCCAGGATGATCATACCGGTATTAGAGAAGAAACTCTACCCTCCCCCCCACCACACACTCTACCCTCCCCCCCACCACACACTCTACCCTCCCCCCCACCACACACACACAAAGTCCATTACCTACCAGGTCTAAGCTGAAAGAAGATTCAAGGACGATCATACCGGCATTAGAGAAGAAACTCTACCCTCCCCCCCACCACACACTCTACCCTTCCCCCCCACCACACACTCTACCCTCCCCCCCACCACACACTCTACCCCCCCCCCCACACACTCTACCCTCCCCCCACCACACACTCTACCCTCCCCCCCACCACACACTCTACCCTCCCCCCCCTCCACCACACACACAAAGTCCACCATTACCTACCAGGTCTAAGCTGAAAGAAGATGACGAGGACGATCATACCGGTATTAGAGAAGAAACTCTACCCTCCCCCCACCACACACTCTACCCTCCCCCCCCCCCCACCACACACACAAAGTCCACCATTACCTACCAGGTCCAAGCTGAAAGAAGATGACGAGGACGATCATACCGGCATTAGAGAAGAAACTCTACCCTCCCCCCCCACCACACACTCTACCCCCCCCCCCCCACCACACACACAAAGTCCACCATTACTTACCAGGTCCAAGCTGAAAGAAGATGACGAGGACGATCATACCGGCATTAGAGAAGAAACTCTACCCTCCCCCCCACCACACACTCTACCCTCCCCCCCACCACACACTCTACCCTCCCCCCCACCACACACTCTACCCTCCCCCCCCCCACCACACACTCTACCCCCCCCCCCACACACTCTACCCTCCCCCCCACCACACACTCTACCCTCCCCCCCCCCACCACACACACAAAGTCCACCATTACCTACCAGGTCTAAGCTGAAAGAAGATGACGAGGACGATCATACCGGTATTAGAGAAGAAACTCTACCCTCCCCCCCCCCCCACCACACACTTTACCCCCCCACCCCCACCACACACTCTACCCCCCCCCCCCCCCACCACACACACACAAAGTCCACCGTTACTCACCAGGTCCAAGCTGAAAGAAGATGACGAGGACGATCATACCAATGACAGCGACATAGTCCATACCATCATACTTCTAATAGTTATAGAACAAACAAACACTATCAGAAATGTTCATCCAACTATCAAATATTGGCAATCTTTTGAAATGAATCGTAATGTATGAAATCAAATCAAGTTTTTATAATAAAAAAGGGGCATCCCTCTGCACGTTGTTTATATTTCTCTGTAACAGGTGCAAGTTGCTTGTTTCTTCAAGTATTTGAATAACAATAAAAAACTATAAGTTTTTAACAATATTTAAAATAATGTAAAATTTGAAAAATAGATAAGAAATAACTACCAAAGCTTGAACCAGATGCAAAACAATTCATCAGTGGTGTCTGTTTTTTTCTTCAATAACAATGTGTAGTTTTGATGCAGCAAGTGTATCTTAGCTTACCTTAAGCGAGAACCAAAAGTTAATGACCCCATTCATGATCTTACCTTGAGAAAGAACCCCAAGGTAATGACTCCATACATGATCTTACCTTGAGAAAGAACCCCAAGGTAATGACTCCATACATGATCTTACCTTGAGAGAGAACCCCAAGGTAATGACTCCATACATGATCTTACCGTGAGAGAGAACCCCAAGGTAATGACTCCATACATGATCTTACCTTGAGAGAGAACCCCAAGGTAATGACTCCATACATGATCTTACCTTGGGAGAGAACCCCAAGGTAATGACTCCAAACATGATCTTACCTTGAGAGAGAACCCCAAGGTAATGACTCCATACATGATCTTACCTTGAGAGAGAACCCCAAGATAATGACTCCATACATGATCTTACCTTGAGAGAGAACCCCAAGGTAATGACTCCATACATGATCTTACCTTGAGAGAGAACCCCAAGGTAATGACTCCATACATGATACACATGCCGCCCAGTCCCCAGAGCATGAGTGTCCTACGACCAAGAACCTCGACCAGCCTCACCTAGACAGTACAGAAATGAGATCCACTTTTCATTAGTATGCAGCAACACCAGACAAACATGTCTTCCAAGCTTGGTGACTTTTTTTATGAAATATCAGGGGCGTAGCCAGGTGGGTGGCCTAGGGGGCCCGCCCCTCCTCCCCTTAAAGTAGCCAAAACAACAGTAAATGTACGAGACATTATCTAAAATACAGGAGAAAATGCCTTTTGGGCCCCCTCCTGTTAAAAACCTGCTGAATATGTTTCATGGATGAATACCATTAGGAAACAACCACGTACAAATGACAACTTTAACCCTAACCCCAACCGTAGAGTTAATGTTATAGGGATATGGGTAAGGGATGAGCTAGTTTGGTCATATATCATAATGGCATTCAGCCACAAAGCACATAAAAGGGGCGGTAAGGGTTATTTTCGAGATCCGTGAACGGCCTTTTTTGTTTATCGTGAATCGTGAAGAGGGCAAATTTAAGACCATGATCCGTGATTGCTACCTTCGCCTTGATTCGTGAACGGCGATATTTGATCAGCGTGAACCGTGATCTCTTAAAAAATCGTGAATCGTGATCTATGCTCTTTTAAAGATTGATTCTTGTCGTCAGTTTATCGTGAAACGTGATTTCCGATTTTTAAAACTCGTGAAACGTACAGGGACCCCCCCCCCCCTAACAGCCCCTTACATTTTATAAATGCTTTATTCACTTTAAAGTGGATCGTGAATGATGAAAAAAAGAATGTTATCTACCCGTGATTTGTCAGGCGATTTTCATCATCATGTTAACGTAAATGTTCTGGCGGACAATCAGCCTGGTCAATCCGAAGGCAATTAGGTGCCACTTGACATTTTCCCGACCCTAGGCTTTTCAAGTCTTACCGCCACTCATGAAAGAAAATGGTTGTGAATGGATTAAAAATTTTCTAAAAAAAAAATGTGAAAGAAAGACCAAGACAGTGCTCACCACCACTCCTGTCATTATCAGGCTGATAATTCCTACTCCAAGCGTGGCGTATCGACTGCCAGGGATGTGCGCCTCGTCTAATATAGTAGTGGAATAATAAATCACCTACAATTAAAAAATAATAATTCAAAGGACATCTAGCAAGTAATTGTGACTCATACTTTTCTTTCACTAAAAAGAAAAGAAATTTCAATCATATATTTTGTCTTCTTAAGAATTTCTAGAATTGACAAAATTACTGTATAATCTACAAACCTGCAGTTTGGTTATGCAAGACAGCATAAATAAAAGTTTTGTTTTGCAGTTTAAAATAGTAGACTATTTAGGCCTCTAAAAAGTGCTGGATTCTCGACCATGGAGCCTCTGGGGCAGATTGAAAGGGAAAACATGAGAAAGGAAAGAGTTGACCCTTTTTTAGCATTTCATTTCTCTTCTCTCACAGGGGAGTGTAACCCTTAAATTCCTCTCTGTAATGAAATGAAATAAAATGGATTGGATTTCACAGTGATTCTAATAGATTTAGGCCAAGAGTACCACATAACATATGTTTTTGCTGTTGTAAATAAAAGTTTATTCGAAGCCAGAGCCATAGTATTTAACTTACAGAGTTGATTCCACTGAGCTGCTGTGACATCTGCATGACCACGCCAATCAACAGTGGCATGCGTAGGTGCTTGAGTCGAAACAGTGAGGTTACACTGACGTGGGGTTCCCTTAATGACTGCTCCTGCTCGATCTAGTAATAAATGAGGGGATATAGGAGAAGTGTTAAAAAGGCTAAACATATGCAGAGTTACTTTCAATTGAAACCTATATCAATTTTCTTTTTATGTTTTTGGCATATAAAAAGTTGGTGTAAGGCATTGCTTGGGAGGTTTGGCTTAATTAAAAAAACCCAGAGGGGATGACTAGGTAGGATGACTAGTTTGTTTGTATAAACCACTGCACTGTAATGGGAGCTAGACCATTATAATTCCTGTCAATCCATGGCTGAGCTGTCTTCAATGATGTTCTAATTGGCAAATTTCAACTCTAAAGAAAACTAGGCAAAATATTTTCTACTTTTTAAAATAACAGGGGGTGGGTAAAGTAGACTTCCATCCTCTTTACCTTAGAATAAATAAAAAGTGGAAAGATACTATTGGATAGAAACAGGCAGATGAGAGAGAGAGAGGGGGGATGAATTGAATGGTGAGGGGTTCAAAACACTTTCCCTCGAACACCCACCCTCATTTCAGCAATATCTTCACTAACATCATTCGTTCCTCGTAAAATCTGAAGTGCTAAAAAACAAGCATAAAATACAAACTTTCAAAATCAAATTGTGGGCATAAGGCCATACCACAGCTAGAAAATAGCTATAACAGATAAAAGGGTAATAACAATTTGGTCTCCTCTGTCAGTCAGTACATCAAAAGGTATTGTGGGGTATCTACAGCCCAATGAACCGGGTAGAGCTTTCTTTTCTTTTTCCTATAAACAAAGAATACATACTGTACATACTGTATGGAAGAAAACGAGAAGGGAGAGGGCTAAAAACACCCTTTTCCCTGTTTTTGGTGTATCCAAAACCTTGAAGATTTTGTATAGATCATGAACAATTAAGGATTAAATACTGAGGACAGGGGAAGTATGCCATATACAGTAGCAGCCTGGAGGTGCAGCTATTAATCAGATTAATTAGAAGTTCACTGTAGTTACATAATTTACCATGCACTGCATCTGCCTCTTTATTGCGTTTGAGCAGGAGGTAGCGAGGACTTCGGGGGCAAAATGGAAGTGTCATCATTTGAATTATTGCAGGAACAATAGAGAAACCAATCAGCCATGGCCATTTAGAGCCAGACCCAAGGACCTATAAAATAAGTAAGATCAAATAGAATTGCAATTTTCCATCTAATATCTGGTACAATAGAGAAAAAACAGAAATCTATAGATCTGCAGAGGAGAGAACTTTCAATATTTTGATCAAAGGCTCTGTGAGCCAACTCATGATTACAAATGAATTTTTTTTATTTATTTTCTTGTGTGCATGAAAGATATACAGGATACTGAACAAAGCATGAACACATCCAAGATGCTGAGAGTACATAGAAATGTCCTTTATACCTTTTTTTTGATGTCATGAAACACCAAGAACAGTATAATTATTATTATTATTATTATTATTGTTGCTGTTGTTATTGTTGCTGTTGTTGTTGTCATTATTATAATAAAAATTTTGTGCTATCAGTGGGAATTGAACCCAAATAAAATGCCTGCAATAATTGATCACGCTACTGTCATACAATGTGTTTTATGCATGTTAACATTCTAGAAAGGCGCAAAATCGTTATTCGACAAATAAGCGAGGGCCATGTTTTTGTACGATTTTTGTTTGATATTTAGTTTAGCTGATTGGGAAGAATTGTGAAAAATTAATTTGTGGAAATCTTTCCTCTTTTGCTGTCCTTCTAACAGAAGAGGCTTTTTTCATTACCCTGCAAACAGAGGCTTTTCCCTCATGTTTCTTGGACTTAAAAGTCGCAGTTTCGGTTCATCGATCTTTGAGCAGAAGTAAACAAACAACACGAAAACCCAGAGATGTGATTTGGCAAGTACTAAACAAAGTGAATCAAAAGCTTTGCTAGCATTTTACTTGTTTTGTTTGCAAACTAACAGCTTGAATTGGACTGAACCGTAGAAGACCAATTGACGTCAGTGACGAAGGTGCATGCGCACGATCAACACTCATGGAAGCTTTTTCTGAAGAAACTAGTTTATATGTACTTTACGGCCGTAGTAAAGAATGAACGTACAGTCACAAATTGATGACATAGCCCTTTTATAGTACTAGGCTTTAACCAGAAGTTAAACACCAGAAGTATATATATGATCTAAGGATTGACCTAAAGGTCTAAGAAAAGACCACTAAAAGTTTACAGACGATCGATCCGACGATCAAGTGACACAGCAGTCCCTCCAATAACTTGTAACTCTTTGCAAGCATTCACAAGTTAAAAAAGGGGGGAAGTTGTACACTATAATCTAGTATAATAAACAAAATGTTATGTACCTCTTTCAAGCCAAAGATATACCCAAGGAGAATTCCAAAACAAATTCCAAACTGATTCAGAGTTCCAAGACTCCCTCTGAGTTGAATTGGTGAGATTTCTGACAGGTAGATAGGTACAACAGCTGTGTTTAAACCTGATAAATTAATGCATATAAACATAGTTAAAAAACAAGCAATATCTGAGGTCAGACCATTTTCCAATTTGTATTTCCGATAGAGAAGACAAAAATTTAAATTGCTAAAATATTGGTGCATTATAACTTGAAATCAGCTGCTTTCGTACCATTAAATATTACTTACTTTTATAAAGATAAAATGTTTTACGGCTCCTTCTATTCTTTCGCAATAGATACAAATTCAAGGTCAGACCACTTTTTCAATTTTCTTGCACTGTTTACGCCTCGAGTATTTTGCATCGTTGCCTTAAAGTGTTGCATTTCCGCAGTGTTGCATTTTTAGCGTTGCTATTCACCATTGATTGCATTTTAGCTTTGCCTTTCATTGTTGCAATTAAATTACCTTACACCGTTGCGTTTTTACGAAGGCAACAGTGCATCGACTTTTATTATATGATGGCCCCTGTAATAGCCTTTTATTAATTCTGTTTCTCTTGTCGGCAAATCCCTCTCTGATGAAACGGGGCAAGAGAAGCTGGCCAATCGGGTTCACAATACAATGCAAATATGTTATGTATTGTGATGCCTAGCTTCGCCAAAAGGCCATGTCAAAATGCAACACTAAAATGCAATGGTAAAAGGCAACAGTGAAAGGAAATGCTAAAACGCAGCAGTGAAAGGCAACACTAAAATGCAACGCTAAAACGCAATGCAGATGAAACACAATGCCAAAACGCAACGCTTCTGAGGTGTTACGCAAATGGTCACCAACTTTGTGCACATGGCTGTTACAACACTAAACAACAGCTTAACATGCAGACATTACTGAAAGCTTTTACCTGCATTTATACCAATGAATATTCGTCCAATAATCAGAAGAGGTGATGATACAACATAGTAAGAGACAATCATGGATATCGAGCCTATAGCTGCAATGAAGTTATTGTACAGTAGACATCTCTTCCTAGAATGGCATTTAGAAAAAAAAATTAAAAACATTTTCTTTACCTTAAATCAATTAGTGGAAAACTAAACAAATAAATATAACAAAGAATTATATTTGTACCTTCCTATTATATTTGACAACGTTGGACCAACCAGGGCACCAAGCATTCCTCCAAATGGAAATATCCCAACAATGATTGACCAGTCATACGTGGCCAGTGGTTTGTGTTGTGTCTTGAAATATTTTTTGATGTCCTGAAGATGCAAAAACCATGTCAGCAGTATGGCCAAGGGTGTGGAGGGGCATGTCGGCAGTATGGCCAAGGGTGTGAAGGGGCATGTCAGAGGTATGGCCAAGAGTGTGGAGGGGCATTTCAGAAGTATGGTTAGGAGGTGGGGGGGAGGGGCATGTCAGCGGTAAGGTTAGGAGGAGGTGGGGGGCATGTCAGAGGTATGGTTAGGAGGTGGGGGGGGGCATGTCAGAGGTATGGTTAGGAGGTGGGGGGCGTGTCAGAGGTATGGTTAGGAGGTGGGGGGGCATGTCAGAGGTATGGTTAGGAGGTGGGGGGGCATGTCAGAGGTATGGTTAGGAGGTGGGGGGGCATGTCAGAGGTATGGTTAGGAGGTGGGGAGGGGCATGTCAGAGGTATGGTTAGGAGGTGGGGAGGGGCATGTCAGAGGTATGGTTAGGAGGTGGGGAGCGGCATGTCAGAGGTATGTTTAGGAGGTGGGGAGGGGCATGTCAGAGGTATGGTTAGGAGGTGGAGGGGCATGTCAGAGGTATGGTTAGGAGGTGGGGGGGCATGTCAGAGGTATGGTTAGGAGGTGGGGAGGGGCATGTCAGAGGTATGGTTAGGAGGTGGGGAGGGGCATGTCAGAGGTATGGTTAGGTGGGGAGCGGCATGTCAGAGGTATGTTTAGGAGGTGGGGAGGGGCATGTCAGAGGTATGGTTAGGAGGTGGGGGGGGCATGTCAAGGTATAGCCAGGGGGAGGCCTGGTTAGGAGCTGAGCATGTCAGGGGTATGTCATGGTTGAAGGATATATCATTGCTATGGTAAGTTTCCCAAGTTATTGTCTAAATATTTTTTTTCTTTTTACATAGAAGTGTGACAACTGAGGGAGGGGAGAGAATGAAAGCCTATTTTTTAACATGCTCTTATTAATTTATTATTTTAGGTACCCTACAAAAAATTGAAATGCAACACTATTCATAATTTGTCAATAGTGAAATTAGTCACTCAACAATACCCTATAATTGTATGAATATATTTAAATATTGGGATATTAGTATCTCTTACCGATAAATACTCTTATAAATGATTTATACAGTTTCTTTCACTTTTCCTGTATAATAGGTGTATTGTCCTCTAAGTGCGCCTAATGGGGGCGGAAACCCCATGAAATTCACGTGGGATTTTACCTCTATTCATCGGGTTTTTAGCGAGGTTTGATTTAATCACTTGGAATACAATAAACTACAATAAAAAAAGTACATGATACAACTTCTGCTTGAAGCCTTTTAGACAGTTTCTTTTCTAAACAAATTTAATAATAAACCTAAACACTTTTAAATACATTAGCGTTACATGAAACCTTAGAATGATGAAATTGTCATTTAACAAAATGGCACTCGACGTTTTGCCCTTTTTTAAATAAAGCAGTAATAAGTCATCTAAACAAACAACCAAAAAGTACTATGGATACCATAAATACTTAAAACTCTTACAACAATACAGCAACAACATCCAAATAAGCAAATGGACAAAAATATAAATCAACGAGTTTTACCAAATGTGAACACTACAAAACACAAACAAGAAGCGACAGGTCTTGATTCCCTTACCTCAACTGGCGAATTTATGCATGCAGAATTATAACCGAATTGAAATGAAGACCCTAATACGGCTACTGCTGTAGCGTATATCAGCCATCCAGTCCAGGGAGATCTGCGATCTCGCTGAATATGTAACGGTGTTGATTCTTCTTCTTCATCCATGTTGGTTTCAGTCTGTCATCAAAATCGAAGGCTTTATCGCTTACCACAGGGCTACCGTCAGCTAACGCAAATAAGCAATCTTAAACAAAGAAAATAGTTAGCTATTTCTCAGCAATAACAACGAAAAAGAAATACACAAATTAAATGAAATCAACATGTGTACACGTTTTTTTTTTTTTTGTTACTGATAGAAAAGGAAGTCGGTATATTGTATTCTTTTGTTGGATATTGATAATTGGGTTGCCTGTGAAAAGTCAAAATTCAAAATGGCGGAACCCTCAACAAGTTTTGAGGATGGTGCATGGTCAAGCGTGATAAGTCGACTTCCTGCGGAACTTATCGAGAAAATCCTGATGTTTCTCTCTTCGTATGGGGACCTAGAGCAAGCACGGCTCGTTTGTAGAGTATGGAATCGCTTAGTTTCTCGGATAATACAACAGAGGCTGCGAAGGTTTTACGAATGCGTTGCAAATGGAAAATTGAACTTTAAGGTTGTTCCGAACACATCTCGATTTGCGCCTTCCCCGAGGTTCTCGCACGGGTGTTGTGTGTCGAGGAATTCAATGTATATTTTTGGGGGATGTTCACCTTCGAATACAGCCTTTAATGACGTCTTTGAGTTGGATTTAAAAGATCACAAATGGACAAGACTTAGAATCTCCGGCTCGCCCCCACCTCCTAAGGAATGTGCGACAATGGTTGCCCATAAGAAACGCGTTATAGTGTTTGGCGGCTGGTGCCAGCCGAGCAGGACTGGGTGCGTGTCTAATGCAAGGTTCCATAATGATGTCCATATACTTGATACTACAACATTAACTTGGAGCTCACCGTGCAGCAAGGGTGTTGCCACGGGGACAATACAACCTTGTGAGAGGGCGGGACATGCTGCGTGTATTGTTGAGGATCGAATGATTGTTTTTGGTGGAGCTCAGAGACAGTCAAGGTTAGCTTAATTAGAATCATTAGGATTGTCACCATTACTATGCAAAATACAGTCCTGGGCGGATCTAGTGGTGGGTCGTGTAGGTCACATTCCTCCCCTATTCTCCTCCCTTTCTGTAAATCCTTGTTATTGTTATTGGCACAGGTTTAATGATGTCTGGGTGCTTGATTTGAATGACATGCAGTGGAGTACACCTCTAGTAAGAGGCAGGCGCCCTTCTGGGAGATTCGGCCACTCACAGGTTAGGCTTCAGAACACACAAATGTCAATAGTTGGTTTATTTACAACTCTGGCAGTATATCTGAATAACAGGTCTGGTCAGCACATGCATAGACAAATGTATAAATACAATAAGTAGTAGGCAACCTTCTGTCTCGAGGCAAGATGATGGTGAGCGCTCCGAAAAAAGTACTGATTGGGTTGTCTGCTTTGAGTCCTCTAATATACAATAGACAGAAAAAAATGAAATGACGCTTCAAATAAGCTCATTTCACATCTAATAAGGTGGAAAATTTCTCTAAGTACTAAAAAAATATCAAATGTGACTTTTTTTTTAAATTGATGCGACTTTTTGTAAAGTGTCATTGAAATTTGAGCTTTTTGTCCCTGAGCCCCTACAGCACAAGCATGATCAAGGAATAAAATATCTAAAAGCCAAAATCTTGGTATGTACATTTGGTCTCACATTATATGTTTTTTGGATCATTGTAAAAGATTGTCTTCTTTCCAGTGGCATAGCCAGGATTTTTAAAAGGAGGGGGCCCAAAAGGCCCTTTCAAGGCATTTTCTTCTGTATTTTAGATTATGTCTCATGCATTTACTGTATTTTTGGCTGCTAAAAGGGGGGGCCCTGGCCCAATTGGCCATCCCCCTGCCCACACCCCTGCTTCTTTCGCTGTCTAGAATTGCATTTTTTCAGGTTTTTCCATCATGTCCTAATATCCCAGTATAGAATTAGACAATTTGTGTTATCCTATCTTACACCTTTAATTATGAAATATTTATTTTTGCAAGGTTGCAGTCAATGACAAGACAATTCTTATCATTGGAGGGTGTGGAGGACCAAATATGGTAAGTGTTCAGCGCTCACTTTAAAGTATAGTACTACTACCATTAGTAAATGAACTAATTATTAATCAACATCATATTAGCACTAACTCTTTTCATCATTATCATTAACTGTAACTCTATCAGTATCATATAAATTATATTCATCAGCATCATATTCAATGTAACTCTCTTTATCAGCATCAAATTATCTATATTCATCAACATCATGTTAGCTGTAACACTTTTCAGCAACATCATATGAGCTTTTCCTCTCTTCATCAGCATCATGTTAGCTGTAATTCTCTTCATCAGTATCATGTTAGCTGTAATTCTTGTATCCAGCTTTTCAGTGATGTCTGGCTACTTGACCTTATCCAATGGAGATGGCAGGAAATTGAAGTTCGAAACCAGAAATGGGAAGCACCCCAGCTTTGGTGCCATCCTGCTGTCCTTGTCCAGGACAAAGTTGTGGCATTCAGCATACCACGGCAACAATCACAGGATAGTAGTAACCATGACAACCTGGTCGCTCATGTCCAGACATATATATTGGACTGCAGTAAGTTGTTAACTCAATATTTCTGCTCCTGGATGCAACCTGGGGATAATTACAAAGCTCCATTAGCAACGTCATTGCATTCTGTGGTTGTAGGACGGGCAGAGTTTGTTATCTTTGGGGGAATTCAGTATTCTTTGAGGCAGAGTAATTCACAGAATGTCACAAATGTGTTAGTGTCTGTCACACCAAGATGATCCCTTGTAAGATCCTTAAATGATTCCTTGGAGGATCTTGAGAATTATATCTTGGAAGATCCTGAGAATTATTTTATAGAAGATCCTACAGTGAGATTTGCCCCTTGGAGGATCCTCTGAATTATCTTATGAAGCATCCAAAGAATTATCTCTAAAAGATCCTAAAAAATATTTTATAGAAGATCCTGAGAATTATTCCTTTGAAGATGCTGAAAATAATCCCTTTGAAGACCCTAAGAATAATACCTTTGAAGATCCTAAAAATTATCCCTTGAAAGATCCTGAGAATTATCCCTTTGAAGATCCTAAGAATTATCCCTTGAAAGATCCTGAGAATTATCCTATAGAAGATCCTATTAATTATCTCTTGGAAGATCCTGAGAATCATCTTTGGATTATCCTGAGAATCATCTTTGGATTATCCTGAGAATCATCTTTGGATTATCCTGAGAATCATCTTTGGATTATCCTGAGAATCATCTTTGGATTATCCTGAGAATCATCTTTGGATTATCCTGAGAATCATCCTTGGATTATCCTTGCTGAACCTTAGAATGCTGCAATAGCACCAAGCACATGTAAATGATTGAAAGGAGCGAATCACCATAGAAACCAATAAAGACTGCCCTTTTATCGCGCAATGATCTAAACCAGATAACTATTTGTCATTGAAAGGATCAATGCATTTTGTTCGTACAATTCCAAGTTTCAGTATAACTGAAAGTTGAACTGCGGAATAATCAGTCAATTAATGTTCATTAACCTTATCTCTTTTATGAGATCATTAGCGACATTTATAGTGATACAAATTACAATTAAAACATTCAAGAAATGTGTTTGTAGTGCAGGTTTCGCGCACCCCCCCCCCCCCCCCCCGTGAAACCGAGGTTAAACACAAACTTTGCTGTCGGTTGTGACGCCTGACCTCGGTTTAACGCGCGCTTCACAAAGAGTTGTGGGAAGTAATGGGTAAGGTGAGTCGCTAAAATGGAAAGGAAAAGCAGAGAGGGATTTACGAGGTCGGCGCGCAAGGGGTTCTGGGGTGTTGAACATTTTGTTTGCATGTATGCAATGCATTCTGGGAGAAAATATCTTAGGATTTCCAGCATTTTTTTATCCCTATAATTCATTGCGCCTCTTGGAACTTTGAACTTTTAGCGAATGGGTACGAGTCTGGTTAAATGATACAGGTCTTTTATGTCAACAAAGCATGAGATAACTAGAGTTTTTATTATTATTATTATTGTATCAATGAGAAATATATATATATTTATACAATTTTTGATATCTTATTATTTACATCTACATCACGATTATCTTTCCATAAACAATAAAGTAGAAAAATATGAATGTGTCTTTATCATTTTCTGAAACGTTTTTGCCTTCGTTTAACAAAACAACGAGTCGGGTGTTATTTCAACAATTATGTTATTCGTCTAACTGAGACTATTTTTATACAAGTCTTCAAAAACTGTCTATTTACACCAATATCACAATCTCCTGGCCTTTTTCTTAACAGTTTGTCTTGCGTTATTCTAAAAAACCTCACTCTACTTGTATTTTTGATGCCACACTATTATAAATAGGATTTCATAACTGTGGAATTGGCTGATGCTCAGTGGCATGGGCACCAAATATGGAAAAAGGTGCTCGCGCCTAAATGTCCTTGCTCTTTTGACTTAACCAAATCTTGTGAGTTGAGGTTGTGCCGCCCTTTCCTTTCGTAGAACCACCGTTGTTATTGTTGAGTTCACCTTCCTCTCTGGCTCTCCCAAACTAGTTGCTACCGCCGTATGCTTACTATGAAGCGCTTTTCTTACTTTAGCTGTTTCTTGAGCTTGTATATCTACGTTGTTACGTTCAATACTTGGGTGTGCCTTCTCTTTATGTAGCCTGCTCTCTAGCCGTGATCTCACCCACTTCGAAAGCATCGATCTAATCGCATTGTTCGTTATAAATGATGAGTCCTCGATAGAAACCGGTATTTCTTGTCTTACACTATGTTTTGCCTGTTTTTCATGTTGCGTTCTTGCGCTTAGGGGCGCACCCCAAACAGTTTCTGAAAAAAGAACCATCGATAATATAGCCGACACGTAGCTTGTAGTTACCATGTTGTATCTGCGTTATTTCTCACCGCGTGCTTTATGCTGGTTAGTTTGCTAAAGAAAGTGTTCGTATTTTATAGGGGATAGCTAAATCTTTGCGCATGCGTAGAAATCGCGTACGAAAATACTGATCCTAAGTAGAGGGAAGTAGATAAACCCGTTTGGAGGCGTGGCGAGATAAAGTTTGCTTACATAAACAGGACTTCCTTCAATTTATCAGCAGTTGTTTATAACAGTTCAAGTTGTACCGTCTGGAATGTCATCCTCTGCCTAATTCTTTTATCCTACAAAGGAACTATTTTAGTGTACCAAGAGGGATGGAGAGGACCAAAGAGGTCTCTAGGGTGGTTTGGTGCTACGCTGTCTTGCAAATTTATTCCGTGGATGGTATTTGTTCAGCTGCTATGTCCCGATCATCGTTGGAAAGCTTAAATTGATGCTCGCAGTTTTTTTTAGGAGATTGCTTAAAAATAAATTCGGGAATATCTCCATCCCTCTCCTATCGTGCCGGTGCAAGTGTCTTCGTACTACTTGAAATCTGGCAGAAAACTTCGCTGAAGCTGAGGTATAGTCAGAATTAAGTTTCCAGCCTTGTCTATTAACATACTTGGTATCGACACAAAATAAGATACAAACTAATATCGCTCTAAACTCGTAAAATTGCGCTTCTTAGGAAGAGAAACCACCACAGACGGATACATTTACATCCCAATTAAGTTTATCTTATAAAATAGAGAATGAAGATATAACTCATAGATGTTGACTTTAAAGAATTTGTATGTCTCAAGAAATCCTTCACTGACACGGGTGTGGGAAGCCTGTGGTGTAACGCCCGTCGTGACCGCTAAAAACAAGTCACAACCCAACAAGGGGAACGACAAAAAAGGCATATGTTATAATTTATCAACACGTGAAGAATTATTACTGATGTGCAGACTATTTCCGTTAAAAGATAGAGCGACATCAATGTAAGATAACCCATCAGAATGGCGCAACTTCCCTGTCTTGTCGGAAATTAGCGGGTATGTTCTCGGAATATTCTCGGGAATTGGCGAGTACTTCCTTAGTCGATTTTCACTTACGATTCCGTTTTATCGACACAACCGAAAAAGGCATACTCCCAGAAAATTGTAACTTAAAACCAAAGACTGTTAAGTTTTCCATACTTACTTACTTACTTACTCTTAGCTGTTTCATCAAAACACAAAAAAAACACGCATTGTCATACACTTATTTCAGGCCCACTACATGTCAAAGACGTCCTTATGGTTGAATCAGGGATTCTCAAGGGAAGGCCCAGGATTTGTGCACCCCAAGATGAGGACGATGGGGAAGTGTTCTGAATGTTTTTTTTTTCTTACCTTGACTTAACGTCTTAGCCTAATTTACCTACCGTCCTAGCCTAAATTACTGCTTTTGTTATTGGGAAACTAAAATCCAATTCCTGGTACCCAATACCCCCTTTCCTGCCGGTCTGATAATAGCGCTGCATCCTGGAAAATGGCGCGAGATGTCAGAATGATAAAGAAAACGTGTTTTTGAAAAAAATATAAAAATAACAAGAAGGTTTGGCCAGTAATTTTTTAAGCCGGCAAATTCACTGTCAAACATATCGGGGGCTTCGTAAACGCTTCGTATGATTTTATTACTTTGAATATCATTGGCGTATTGTTAGTATAACAGAAAGCTGGATTATTCTAAAAATATATGTACCCTAGGGACCAAGCCAAGTGGTCACTTTATGGAGGTTGGTCCTTTGATAATGATATTTAGATACATAAGTGGTCACCCTAGGGACCAAGCCAAGTGGTCACTTTATGGGGGTTGGTCCTTTGATAAAGATATTTAGATACATAAGAGGTCACCCTAGGGACCAAACCATGTGGTCACTTTATGGAGGTTGGTCCTTTGACGAAGATATTTAGATACATGAGTGGTCACCCTAGGTCCCAAGCCATGTGGTCACTTTATGGAGGTTGGTCCTTTGATGAAGATATTTAGATACATGAGTGGTTACCCTAGGGACTAAGCCATGTGGTCACTTTATGGAGGTTGGTCCTTTGATTAAAATATTTAGATACATGAGTGGTCACCCTAGGGACTAAGCCATGTGGTCACTTTATGGAGGTTGGTTCTTTGATAAAGATATTTAGATACATAAGTGGTCACCCTAGGGACCAAGCCATGTGGTCACTTTATGGGGGTTGGTCCTTTGATAAAGATATTTAGTTACATAAGTGGTCACCCTAGGGACCAAGCCAAGTGGTAACTTTATGGAGGTTGGTCCTTTGATAAAGATATTTAGATACATGAGTGGTCACCCTAGGGACTAAGCCATGTGGTCACTTTATGGAGGTTGGTCCTTTGGTAAAGATATTTAGATACATAAGTGGTCACCCTAGGGACCAAGCCATGTGGTCACTTTATGGAGGTTGGTTCTTTGATAAAGATATTTAGATACATAAGTGGTCACCTTTGGGACCAAGCCATGTGGTCACTTTATGGAGGTTGGTCCTTTGATGAAGATATTTAGATACATGAGTGGTCACCCTAGGGACCAAGCCATGTGGTCACTTTATGGAGGTTGGTTCTTTGATAAAGATATTTAGATACATAAGTTGTCACCTTTGGGACCAAGCCATGTGGTCAATTTATGGAGGTTGGTCCTTTGATGAAGATATTTAGATACATGAGTGGTCACCCTAGGGACCAAGCCAAGTGGTCACTTTATGGAGGTTGGTCCTTTGGTAAAGATATTTAGAAACATAAGCAGTCACCCTAGGGACCAAGCCAAGTGGTCACTTTATGGAGGTTGGTTCTTTGATAAAGATATTTAGATACATAAGTTGTCACCTTTGGGACCAAGCCATGTGGTCAATTTATGGAGGTTGGTCCTTTGATGAAGATATTTAGATACATGAGTGGTCACCCTAGGGACCAAGCCAAGTGGTCACTTTATGGAGGTTGGTCCTTTGGTAAAGATATTTAGAAACATAAGCAGTCACCCTAGGGACCAAGCCATGTGGTCAATTTATGGAGGTTGGTCCTTTGATGAAGATATTTAGATACATGAGTGGTCACCCTAGGGACCAAGCCAAGTGGTCACTTTATGGAGGTTGGTCCTTTGGTAAAGATATTTAGAAACATAAGCAGTCACCCTAGGGACCAAGCCAAGTGGTCACTTTATGGAGGTTGGAGTTACTGAGTGTCAGCTAAGTGGGAGGTTCGGGCCAGAGGGAATCTCGAGTTTTTGATTGTTCGCATTAAACGGGAGATGGGGATATCGAGAGTTCGAGTTAGTGGAAGGTGCCAGTTCAAGTTATTTTTAGGTTTTCGATTTAGTGAGAGGTTCGAGTTAGTGTACTGTGAGATTCGAGTTAATGAGTGTTCGAGTTAGGGGGAGGTTCGAGGTAAGGAGTTTTCGAGTGAGTGGGAAGTTTAAGTTAGTGGGAGGTTAGAGTTAGGAGGAGGATTTAGTTAGTGTGAGGTGTTCGAGTTATTGGAAGGTTCGAGTGAGTGTGAGGTTCGAGTTACTAAGTGTTCGAATTAGGGGGGTTCAAGTTAGGGGGAGGTCCGAGGTGGGGGGGTCGAGGTAGGGGGAGTTCAAGTTATGGGGGAGTTTGAGTTAGTGGGGAGTTCAAGTTATCGAGTGTTCGAGTACATGGGAGGTTCGAGTTAGGGGAAGTACGAGTTATCCAGTGTTCTAGTTATAGTGAGAGTTCAGGTTAATAAGGGGCTCGAGTTAGTAGGGGTTCGAGTTAGGGGAGTCTTTGAGTTAGTGGAATGTTCGATTTTCAAGGGTTTGAATTATCAAGTGTTCGATTCATCAAGGGTTCGAGTTATCAAGGGTTTGTGTAACCGAGGGTTTGAGTTATCAAGGGCTCGAGTTATCAAGGGTTCGAATAATCAAGGGTTTGAGTTATCAAGGGTTTGAGTTATAAAGGGTTCGAGTTATCAAGGGTTCGAGTTATCAAGGGTTCGAATAATCAAGGGTTTGAGTTATCAAGGGATCGAGTTATCAAGGGTTCGAGTTATTGAGGGTTTGAGTTATCAAGGGTTTGAGTTATAAAGGGTTCGAGTTATCAAGGGTTCGAGTTATCAATGGTTCGAGTTATCAAGGGTTCGAATTATCAAGGGTTTGAGTTATCAAGTGTTTGTGTAACCGAGGGTTTGAGTTATCAAGGGCTCGAGTTATCAAGGGTTCGAGTTATTGAGGGTTTGAATTATTAAGGGTTCGAGTTATCGAGGGTTCGAGTTATGAAAGGTTCGAGTAATCAAGGGCTTGAGTAACCGGGGGTTTGAGTTATCAAGGGTTCGTGTTATCGAGGGTTCGAGTTATCGAGGGTTTTAGTTAACGAGGGTTTGTGTTATCAAGGGTTCGAGTTATCGAGGGTTCGAGTTATCGAGGGTTTTAGTTAACGAGGGTTTGTGTTATCAAGGGTTCGAGTTATCGAGGGTTCGAGTTATCGAGGGTTTTAGTTAACGAGGGTTTGTGTTATCAAGGGTTCGAGTTATCGAGGGTTCGAGTAATCAAGGGCTTGAGTAACCGGTGGTTTGAGTTATCAAGGGTTCGAGTTATCAAGGGTTCGAGTTATCGAGGGTTCGAGTTATCGAGGGTTTTAGTTACCAAGGGTTTAAGTTATCAAGGGTTCGAGTTATCAAGGGTTCGAATAATCAAGGGCTTGAGTAACCGGGGGTTTGAGTTATCAAGGGTTCGAGTTATCGAGGGTTTAAGTTATCAAGGGTTCGAGTTATCGAGGGTTCGAGTTATCGAGGGTTTTAGTTAACGAGGGTTTGTGTTATCAAGGGTTCGAGTTATCAAGGGTTCGAGTTATCGAGGGTTCGAGTTATCGAGGGTTTTAGTTACCGAGGGTTTTAGTTATCAAGGGTTCGAGTTATCAAGGGTTCGAATAATCAAGGGCTTGAGTAATTGGGGGTTTGAGTTATCAAGGGTTCGAATTATCGAGGGTTTAAGTTATCAAGGGTTCGAGTTATCGAGGGTTTTAGTTAACGAGGGTTTGTGTTATCAAGGGTTCGAGTTATCAAGGGTTCGAGTTATCGAGGGGTCGAGTTATCGAGTGTTTTAGTTACCGAGGGTTTGTGTTACCAAGGGTGCGAATTATCAATGGCTCGGGTAGGGGAGTCAAATGCTGGTAATCAGATTCCCCCTGACGACCTGATAACAAATAAGTATTTATTTACTGAGCGTTAAATCGAACATGCAGGTCAAGTTTTCCCAGAAAATAGACATAATCTTGGCAAAATAATTCCCTTTATCACAGATCAGTAAAACCAAATAATCATTTTTCAAATACTTAAATAGAGATTAACAAAAATAGACATAAAGATATGTGAAACCACAGCAGAAACTGTTTGAACACATATATGCATAGTTTACTGAGTCTATTCCTTAGTGTTGATAGCGGTGCCCTCTTCATTACGCAAGCCCCTTGAATGTTCTGTTATCTTTTTCCATATCGTATATGCTGGGACCTGTCTCTCTTGAAGCGCATGCGCAGACGATGTGGTCTCCAGTACTCCTCGTCTTTATCATCTTCCACTATTGCATCATCCATTTCAAAACCATCGTCGTCCACATCATCCTCTTGGCTGACGTCATTTTCTAAATTCTCGACTCTTTTTTCTATTGGAAGACTGTGGGGTTTTATGTAAATGAGGGTATTCTTGGCTCTATTTTGGCCAGATTTTCCTGTGGTTGAAATGTATTCTAGAGGTAGTTTGTCACTTTCCAAGGGGAACCCGTGTTCGTCGTGATCCTTATATGGAAATTGCCAGTCACGTGATACCATACGTTTGGTGAAATAATCAGTAATCTCTCTCACCGAGTCGTCAGCTATTCTCGTGCCCTTGTCATATACAGCACGCGCGAATGCAGCCTCGACTCCGTGCGATTTGGCCGGGAATTGCCTGGGCCTGCGTTGCAGAGACCTGCCAATCCGAGAGATGGCAGTACACAGGGTGACCGTGTAGAGAAGCAAAGCGAAGAACAGGAAGCTTGTTCGCATTGCAACGTATGAAGTGAAACTGTAGGTAGAAGATAAAAATAAAAAATAATAATAATGAAACATAGTAAAAAATTAGAAAACAATGAAACACTATCCTCTTTTACATTCCAACACGTGCTACTGCGGCCATCTTGACATCTTTGTGAAGTATGCCAATAAGGATATGTGCAATGTGCTATATCTAATTGACATCTTCACAAGCCAACCAGAGAGGTATGAAAATTATAATACGACGGATTCTTCGGATAGGCTAACTTTCTTGAAAAAAAAAAATTTGTCAAGGTAGCGCGCATCAAATTGGTTATCTTAAAGCACTTTGCTAACACATCTACATAGCGGCACATGCACTTTGAACACAAGAAAGAGGACAAGACACAAGACCAGGATTGAGCCATTATCATGTTACCAATGAACCAACACGGATTACGATACATGGATTCTCAAGTGTATCTTTATTTAAGATGAGGGTAGATCTTTTACTGTGTTTACGTTTGGTGATCTTTGTCTGTGATGCGCTAAACAAAGAATCACATAGTTTGCCATGGAAACCCTGGGTTGATATCAAAAGCGTTACAAACAATCCCAACTCGAAAACTTTTAATGTATATTTTATATTTTAATGCGCTGCAATTTATTTCGTATGGGAAAACAAGGACCTGCTTTATAGGAAGATAGAATCAAGTTCAAATTAATATATATTTTTTTAGAACTGGACATATATCAATTAAAAGGTTTAAAAGGTTTGGAAGCAAAAAAGAAATTAATGTTTCTTTTTTACGCGCGAGCATACAAAAACGTCATCATTTCAAACGAGCGCGCACTACTTGATATAAATATGGATGTTATATTTTGCTGTTGTTATAGAATTTGATTCCAAGCAGTTTGTCATTATTGCCATGTGTGTACAAAACATTCTTTTCATCTTCGAAATTATCAAAGTTAATCTACGGCTAGGGTTTTCTTAAATTTTCGGAGCTCTGCACTTTTGGACGTGGTCTAGCATGAAAGACGACTTGGACCAGGTTCGCGCCTGTTTGACCAAAAAAGAAATTCTAGCGCAGGTCCTTCTTTAAATAAATTTTGTTTTCGGTGTTTTCAGCAGCATGATGATGTGTTTAGCAACTGATTCCCTAAAAACCATATTATTATTATATTATTATTTAATTTAACGAAAAATTTGCCTCTCAGTGTATATTTTGTACATAAATGTCTTAAACTTCATCTTACTTACCGTTATTCCCTGATAAACAAAAAGTACGATTTCAATCAACGTCTCTCTGTATACGACGTGTGATTTGTAAAAAAACACGGTGCACTGTACCTTTATATTCTCTGAAAACTTGTAACGGAAAGCATCTAATCAATCGCTCATTAAAACACAAAGTAGGCAAGCCGTTAGTGGTTTTATTGGCTTGTTTTGTTACAGTGTGGGCTAACTTGTTAGATCCCACTTCCGACGGATATTAACGCCCGAACTTATTCCCATTTCAAGTTCTCTGACAAAAAACTAGAATAACCAGATAATAACCAGTAATGGCACAAAAATAACCAGAAATGGCATAAAAGCAATAAAAGAGAGTGCTAAATGTTTCCCCATGATTTATTCTTTTTTCTTTTCTCCCTTTTTCTTCTATTATGGTAACGTTCATATGGTGTTCCCCCAGGAATAGCTACCGTAAAAAATGTACTCGATGCTATAGGACTCCACAGAGATGAAATGTTTGAGAGAAAGTCACAGCAGAGTTGGCCGTGTTTTTTTTGTGTTACCTTTAAAGTGGGTTAAAGGGAATGGGTATTTTATCAAGCTTGTTAGTCTCTACTTCCGTCGGATATATACGCCCAACAACATACCCATCAAAAGAATTTAGACAGAGCATAGAAAATAGGCTAGAGTGAAAAAAGCGAAGGAAAATAAGCGGTAAAAACCCTGCAAAAATGGCCTTTTTCATTTTTCTTCTTTTCCCCTTTTTCATCGAAAGGATGAATGGTGAATGAGTATGTGTGTAACTCAATACAAAAACCCCTAGTTAGCCACACCTCTGTTACTATTTTCAATCAATACTCTACTCAAATCGAAAACAAACTTCTTTACTTCATTCATCAAATTCAACCGAAATATTGAAAAAACTTCCCAAAAAAGTTTGATGGAAATATGAAAATGGTTCTTTTACACTTGGTTTTGCTAGTGTAACAAAATAGAGGCCGACGAGAGTTTCCCAGTAATAATTGAATTAGGATTCTACTGAACCGAGAACATTTTGCTAAAAGTGATGGTTGAAAAAAGCTCCTGTTGACTTTCGAAGTACCTTTCACAGTTTTTGACAAACTTTAACGCATTTGTACAAAGTTAATGACTCGAACTCACATTATTCAATTAAAATCACAAAGGAATATTACATAATAGAAAATATTTAAGATTATTTTTTTTAACAGTAAACTCTTTAGAATACGAAAAGGCTTATTCCACATAGTCTGTAGACCTTCTCATCTATTCCTATTTAGGATGTCTTTGTTTGCCAATTAGAAAACTTTCCTGATATGTTTTCCTTCATTAGACGCAGTTACTTAAATTATTAATGCTCATTAGCATTTAATGAAGAAGCGGGGTACATTAATTAATATTTTCCTTTTTAAAGGAAAACGCTCTTGAAATATTAGATTAAATGAAAGAGTGTTTTTGACTTATTGAGTCGTGTCAGGAGGTAAAATCATGCAAAGGTGTCTTTGTCCATTATACAAATTACAGCCCTTCTCGAGCCTTTGAATTGATCTGTGAAGGTTCTGGCACTAACAGAGCGCACTAAAAAATGACTAATCAACTCAACATGTGCATTTGGATACGATCGCTTGCATTCGCTGCCACCGGAGATAAAAAAAATCGACTTTATAAACAGCAAAATCGCAGAATCAACGTTTATTCTAAGAAACTTTTACTCAGAAAACTTTTACTAAGAAACTTTTACTTCGAAAACTAAGCCTTCATGATTTGACACCTATTCTCAATTGAAGGAAATGATGTTTGTCCATGGTTCTTACTTTTTCATATACACCGTCACAATACCCGTCTCTATAAAAATAGCAATCAATGCTGAACATAAGCCCGTGCTGTAATTAACTACAGTCAGGGCTTTGGCCTCGAATATTGGGTGAAGCACGATACAAAAATATTTAGAAAATATTGTGGCCACAGCCATACTCTACTGGCTATTTCCCTTCAACTGATAAAAACACTGCCCAAAACCTGGTACGCCCCTGAAAATACAGTATACAATGTATTAAACATTTATGAAACGTATTCTCTCTTGTTATCAACCATAAATCAGAATTTTGACAATTGGGTGATCTTTCCAATAAGATCCTATTCTTACCCATACGTTGTTAAAGGTGCTTACGCTGAACGAGCGGTTTTTACATCTATCTAAATATTGTTACAAGTGTTACATGTATAAATCGATTGCTTGAGAAATACCCTCTAGTGCTTGGGATATAACCGAGAACAGAAATGAAAAAAAAAAAAAAAAACGATAAAGGCATAAAAAGTACTGATAAGTTATAGAAAAAAAAAGGTAGAGCCAATTGCCCGAGGATCGAACCCCTCAGATCAAATGAAACGAGACAAAAAAATAGACCATACTTCCAGACATACGCTGAAACGCCGTATGGCAGCTAAAGCTTTACGGCTAGGCTGGAGATTTCGGCCCCAGCACCGCTATCTAGCGAACTGTACAACACAAAGGAACCTGAGGTACCCGCGCATTAATGGGGAGGCAATAACCAGGATCCCAGGCCTGTCTTAGTCGGTTACGCCACGCACAGCTCGCTAAGATGTAGATTGAAAAATATCGGGGTCTTTTTCACGCTTGCGTCTCTTGGGAATAAGCGTGTTGCTATGGTAGTGTGGAAATTTCGTCATCATGCACAGCACGCTGTGACCTAGATTTAATTTATTACCGCCTTTAGCATTTTAGTTCTGCTTTTCTTAGTCACGCACGTGTATATGACATTTCATGTTGCCGGCCTTTTGTCCAACGTGAATATCTTTCATTTCTTTATGTATCACTGTAAGAAACAGCAGAAAACCATTTTTACAATGCCTCAGCTTGTAAGTACACCAAACCATTGAAGGGCTGCTATAAAAGAATGCTTATGATATCCATCAAAGTGAGTTTGAGCCACTGTCGAGTCTTTCTTTCTACTTTTTGGATTTGGGCTACCTGTGGCCAGCCATTTTCGAGGACCTACAAATTTGTTGGACAGCGGTTATCTAACCGGTAGTGACGTCACAAGCTAGTACAAAGTCCTGCCAAATGCGCATTTCACATTGTTTTTTCTCCAAGATGGTGGACGAAGAGAAGCTTCCTGTGTCTCAATGGAGTTCAGAAGAAGTGGGATTATGGCTGGAAAATATAGGCTATGGCGATTATTACAAAGAGTTTGTCAACGACAATAGAATCGACGGGCAAGTTCTCCTCATTTTGACTGAAAATGACCTCAAAGATTCACTTGGAATTCGAGTTCTCGGTGATAGGAAACGGCTATGGCTTGCCATTAATAAATTACAACAGGAACATAGCAAATCGGCCCTAAATTTAGACACGTATTCAAGAAAAAAGAGCCTGGATTTCAAGGACAGTGCTTATATTTCTTCAAGCGATTCAAATGACGATGAAGAAGGATCGAATTCCCTAAGCCTCGCTGATGTTTCAGAGACATGGCGAACGTTCCTCAGTGTTCTGTACGCTTTCCTTGTTTTCTGCCTCACGTCTTTTGTGATGACTGTGGTCCACGATAGGGTTCCGGACATGAAGAAATACCCTCCACTGCCCGATATTATCCTGGATAGCGTCCCTCTCATTCCTTGGGCCTTTACCATGTGTGAGTTTACCGGTATCGTCCTGTGGTCCATGTGGGTAGCCGTCTTATTTTTACACAAGCATAGAATGATTTTAATTAGACGCATGATGGCTCTGGCCGGGACTGTCTTCCTTTTGCGTTGTGTCACAATGTTCGTCACTTCACTCAGTGTGCCTGGGATTCATTTAGAATGTTCTGGAAAGGTATGTTTTCATAGACAGTGAAAGCAAAGAAGAGGAGGGAGGGGAGGGGGGTTGATGTCAAGAAGAAAAATATTAGAGAGGGGGGAGGGACACTATTGTCCTTTACACACCTACGCTTTTGGTTGTCGCTGATCCTTTGAGCAAATTATTGGGGAGGAGGGTGATAAAATTTTCCTTTAAACACCTATCTATTTGTTGAATATTGTTGTCTCTTTTGAGCAAATTATTGGGGAGGGGGGCTGATAAATTGTCCTTTGAACACCTAGGGGGGTGGGGACCTCTTCTGGTTCTGCTGTCCATTGTCTTCCAAAGTCCTGTGCAAAAAGCTAAACAATGCTAGCCCAGCTATGCTCATGCTGTTCAAACACTGTGTTGGGAGGTGTCCAAAGTCCTGGCAAAAAGCTAAACAATGCTAGCCCAGCTATGCTCGTGCTGTTCAAACACTGTGTTGGGAGGTGTCCAAAGTCCTGTGCAAAAAGCTAAACAATGCTAGCCCAGCTATGCTCGTGCTGTTCAAACACTGTGTTGGGAGGTGTCCAAAGTCCTGTGCAAAAAGCTAAACAATGCTAGCCCAGCTATGCTCGTTCTGTTTGAACACTGTGTTGGGAGGTATCCAAAGTCCTGGCAAAAAGCTAAACAATGCTAGCCCAGCTATGCTTGTGCTGTTCAAACACTGTGTTGGGAGGTGTCCAAAGTCCTGGCAAAAAGCTAAACAATGCTAGCCCAGCTATGCTCGTTCTGTTTAAACACTGTGTTGGGAGGTGTCCAAAGTCCTGGCAAAAAGCTAAACAATGCTAGCCCAGCTATGCTCATGCTGTTCAAACACTGTGTTGGGAGGTGTCCAAAGTCCTGTGCAAAAAGCTAAACAATGCTAGCCCAGCTATGCTCATGCTGTTCAAACACTGTGTTGGGAGGTGTCCAAAGTCCTGTGCAAAAAGCTAAACAATGCTAGCCCAGCTATGCTCATGCTGTTCAAACACTGTGTTGGGAGGTGTCCAAAGTCCTGTGCAAAAAGCTAAACAATGCTAGCCCAGCTATGCTTGTGCTGTTCAAACACTGTGTTGGGAGGTGTCCAAAGTCCGGTGCAAAAAGCTAAACAATGCTAGCCCAGCTATGCTCGTTCTGTTTAAACACTGTGTTGGGAGGTGTCCAAAGTCCTGTGCAAAAAGCTAAACAATGCTAGCCCAGCTATGCTCGTGCTGTTCAAACACTGTGTTGGGAGGTGTCCAAAGTCCTGGCAAAAAGCTAAACAATGCTAGCCAAGCTATGCTCGTTCTGTTTAAACACTGTGTTGGGAGGTGTCCAAAGTCCTGGCAAAAAGCTAAACAATGCTAGCCCAGCTATGCTCGTGCTGTTCAAACACTGTGTTGGGAGGTCTCCAAAGTCCTGTGCAAAAAGCTAAACAATGCTAGCCCAGCTATGCTCGTTCTGTTTAAACACTGTGTTGGGAGGTGTCCAAAGTCCTGTGCAAAAAGCTAAACAATGCTAGCCCAGCTATGCTCGTTCTGTTCAAACACTGTGTTGGGAGGTGTCCAAAGTCCTTGCAAAAAGCTAAACAATGCTAGCCTAGCTATGCTCATGCTGTTCAAACACTGTGTTGGGAGGTGTCCAAAGTCCTGTGCAAAAAGCTAAACAATGCTAGCCGAGCTATGCTCGTGCTGTTCAAACACTGTGTTGGGAGGTGTCCAAAGTCCTGTGCAAAAAGCTAAACAATGCTAGCCCAGCTATGCTTGTTCTGTTTAAACACTGTGTTGGGAGGTGTCCAAAGTCCTGTGCAAAAAGCTAAACAATGCTAGCCCAGCTATGCTCGTGCTGTTTAAACACTGTGTTGGGAGGTGTCCAAAGTCCTGTGCAAAAAGCTAAACAATGCTAGCCCAGCTATGCTTGTGCTGTTCAAACACTGTGTTGGGAGGTGTCCAAAGTCCTGGCAAAAAGCTAAACAATGCTAGCCCAGCTATGCTCGTTCTGTTCAAACACTGTGTTGGGAGGTGTCCAAAGTCCTGTGCAAAAAGCTAAACAATGCTAGCCCAGCTATGCTTGTTCTGTTTAAACACTGTGTTGGGAGGTGTCCAAAGTCCTGTGCAAAAAGCTAAACAATGCTAGCCCAGCTATGCTTGTGCTGTTTAAACACTGTGTTGGGAGGTGTCCAAAGTCCTGGCAAAAAGCTAAACAATGCTAGCCCAGCTATGCTCGTGCTCTTCAAACACTGTGTTGGGAGGTGTCCAAAGTCCTGGCAAAAAGCTAAACAATGCTAGCCCAGCTATGCTCGTTCTGTTCAAACACTGTGTTGGGAGGTGTCCAAAGTCCTGTGCAAAAAGCTAAACAATGCTAGCCCAGCTATGCTCGTGCTGTTCAAACACTGTGTTGGGAGGTGTCCAAAGTCCTGTGCAAAAAGCTAAACAATGCTAGCCCAGCTATGCTCGTGCTGTTTAAACACTGTGTTGGGAGGTGTCCAAAGTCCTGTGCAAAAAGCTAAACAATGCTAGCCCAGCTATGCTCGTGCTGTTCAAACACTGTGTTGGGAGGTGTCCAAAGTCCTGGCTAAAAGCTAAACAATGCTAGCCCAGCTATGCTCGTGCTGTTCAAACACTGTGTTGGGAGGTGTCGAAAGTCCTGTGCAAAAAGCTAAACAATGCTAGCCCAGCTATGCTTGTTCTGTTTAAACACTGTGTTGGGAGGTGTCCAAAGTCCTGTGCAAAAAGCTAAACAATGCTAGCCCAGCTATGCTCGTGCTGTTCAAACACTGTGTTGGGAGGTGTCCAAAGTCCTGTGCAAAAAGCTAAACAATGCTAGCCCAGCTATGCTCGTGCTGTTCAAACACTCTGTTGGGAGGTGTCCAAAGTCCTGTGCAAAAAGCTAAACAATGCTAGCCCAGCTATGCTCGTTCTGTTTAAACACTGTGTTGGGAGGTGTCCAAAGTCCTGTGCAAAATGCTAAATAATGCTAGCCCAGCTATGCTCGTTCTGTTTAAACACTGTGTTGGGAGGTGTCCAAAGTCCTGGCAAAAAGCTAAACAATGCTAGCCCAGCTATGCTCGTGCTGTTCAAACACTGTGTTGGGAGGTGTCCAAAGTCCTGTGCAAAAAGCTAAACAATGCTAGCCCAGCTATGCTCGTGCTGTTCAAACACTGTGTTGGGAGGTCTCCAAAGTCCTGGCAAAAAGCTAAACAATGCTAGCCCAGCTATGCTCGTTCTGTTTAAACACTGTGTTGGGAGGTGTCCAAAGTCCTGTGCAAAAAGCTAAACAATGCTAGCCCAGCTATGCTCGTGCTGTTCAAACACTGTGTTGGGAGGTGTCCAAAGTCCTGTGCAAAAAGCTAAACAATGCTAGCCCAGCTATGCTCGTGCTGTTTAAACACTGTGTTGGGAGGTGTCCAAAGTCCTGTGCAAAAAGCTAAACAATGCTAGCCCAGCTATGCTCGTGCTGTTCAAACACTGTGTTGGGAGGTGTCCAAAGTCCTGGCTAAAAGCTAAACAATGCTAGCCCAGCTATGCTCGTGCTGTTCAAACACTGTGTTGGGAGGTGTCGAAAGTCCTGTGCAAAAAGCTAAACAATGCTAGCCCAGCTATGCTTGTTCTGTTTAAACACTGTGTTGGGAGGTGTCCAAAGTCCTGTGCAAAAAGCTAAACAATGCTAGCCCAGCTATGCTCGTGCTGTTCAAACACTGTGTTGGGAGGTGTCCAAAGTCCTGTGCAAAAAGCTAAACAATGCTAGCCCAGCTATGCTCGTGCTGTTCAAACACTCTGTTGGGAGGTGTCCAAAGTCCTGTGCAAAAAGCTAAACAATGCTAGCCCAGCTATGCTCGTTCTGTTTAAACACTGTGTTGGGAGGTGTCCAAAGTCCTGTGCAAAATGCTAAATAATGCTAGCCCAGCTATGCTCGTTCTGTTTAAACACTGTGTTGGGAGGTGTCCAAAGTCCTGGCAAAAAGCTAAACAATGCTAGCCCAGCTATGCTCGTGCTGTTCAAACACTGTGTTGGGAGGTGTCCAAAGTCCTGTGCAAAAAGCTAAACAATGCTAGCCCAGCTATGCTCGTGCTGTTCAAACACTGTGTTGGGAGGTCTCCAAAGTCCTGGCAAAAAGCTAAACAATGCTAGCCCAGCTATGCTCGTTCTGTTTAAACACTGTGTTGGGAGGTGTCCAAAGTCCTGTGCAAAAAGCTAAACAATGCTAGCCCAGCTATGCTCGTGCTGTTCAAACACTGTGTTGGGAGGTGTCCAAAGTCCTGTGCAAAAAGCTAAACAATGCTAGCCCAGCTATGCTCGTTCTGTTTAAACACTGTGTTGGGAGGTGTCCAAAGTCCTGTGCAAAAAGCTAAACAATGCTAGCCCAGCTATGCTCGTGCTGTTCAAACACTGTGTTGGGAGGTGTCCAAAGTCCTGGCAAAAAGCTAAATAATGCTAGCCCAGCTGTGCTCGTTCTGTTTAAACACTGTGTTGGGAGGTGTCCAAAGTCCTGGCAAAAAGCTAAACAATGCTAGCCCAGCTGTGCTCGTTCTGTTTAAACACTGTGTTGGGAGGTGTCCAAAGTCCTGGCAAAAAGCTAAACAATGCTAGCCCAGCTATGCTCGTTCTGTTTAAACACTGTGTTGGGAGGTGTCCAAAGTCCTGGCAAAAAGCTAAATAATGCTAGCCCAGCTATGCTCGTGCTGTTCAAACACTGTGTTGGGAGGTGTCCAAAGTCCTGTGCAAAAAGCTAAACAATGCTAGCCCAGCTATGCTCGTGCTGTTCAAACACTGTGTTGGGAGGTGTCCAAAGTCCTGTGCAAAAAGCTAAACAATGCTAGCCCAGCTATGCTCGTGCTGTTCAAACACTGTGTTGGGAGGTGTCCAAAGTCCTGTGCAAAAAGCTAAACAATGCTAGCCCAGCTATGCTCGTTCTGTTTAAACACTGTGTTGGGAGGTGTCCAAAGTCCTGTGCAAAAAGCTAAACAATGCTAGCCCAGCTATGCTCGTGCTGTTCAAACACTGTGTTGGGAGGTGTCCAAAGTCCTGTGCAAAAAGCTAAACAATGCTAGCCCAGCTATGCTCGTGCTGTTCAAACACTGTGTTGGGAGGTGTCCAAAGTCCTGGCAAAAAGCTAAACAATGCTAGCCCAGCTGTGCTCGTTCTGTTTAAACACTGTGTTGGGAGGTGTCCAAAGTCCTGGCAAAAAGCTAAACAATGCTAGCCCAGCTATGCTCGTTCTGTTTAAACACTGTGTTGGGAGGTGTCCAAAGTCCTGGCAAAAAGCTAAACAATGCTAGCCCAGCTATGCTCGTTCTGTTTAAACACTTTGTTGGGAGGTGTCCAAAGTCCTGTGCAAAAAGCTAAACAATGCTAGCCCAGCTATGCTCGTTCTGTTCAAACACTGTGTTGGGAGGTGTCAAAAGTCCTGTGCAAAAAGCTAAACAATGCTAGCCCAGCTATGCTCGTTCTGTTTAAACACTGTGTTGGGAGGTGTCCAAAGTCCTGTGCAAAAAGCTAAACAATGCTAGCCCAGCTATGCTCGTGCTGTTCAAACACTGTGTTGGGAGGTGTCCAAAGTCCTGTGCAAAAAGCTAAACAATGCTAGCCCAGCTATGCTCGTTCTGTTTAAACACTGTGTTGGGAGGTGTCCAAAGTCCTGTGCAAAAAGCTAAACAATGCTAGCCCAGCTATGCTCGTGCTGTTCAAACACTGTGTTGGGAGGTGTCCAAAGTCCTGGCAAAAAGCTAAATAATGCTAGCCCAGCTGTGCTCGTTCTGTTTAAACACTGTGTTGGGAGGTGTCCAAAGTCCTGGCAAAAAGCTAAACAATGCTAGCCCAGCTGTGCTCGTTCTGTTTAAACACTGTGTTGGGAGGTGTCCAAAGTCCTGGCAAAAAGCTAAACAATGCTAGCCCAGCTATGCTCGTTCTGTTTAAACACTGTGTTGGGAGGTGTCCAAAGTCCTGGCAAAAAGCTAAATAATGCTAGCCCAGCTATGCTCGTGCTGTTCAAACACTGTGTTGGGAGGTGTCCAAAGTCCTGTGCAAAAAGCTAAACAATGCTAGCCCAGCTATGCTCGTGCTGTTCAAACACTGTGTTGGGAGGTGTCCAAAGTCCTGTGCAAAAAGCTAAACAATGCTAGCCCAGCTATGCTCGTGCTGTTTAAACACTGTGTTGGGAGGTGTCCAAAGTCCTGTGCAAAAAGCTAAACAATGCTAGCCCAGCTATGCTCGTTCTGTTTAAACACTGTGTTGGGAGGTGTCCAAAGTCCTGTGCAAAAAGCTAAACAATGCTAGCCCAGCTATGCTCGTGCTGTTCAAACACTGTGTTGGGAGGTGTCCAAAGTCCTGTGCAAAAAGCTAAACAATGCTAGCCCAGCTATGCTCGTGCTGTTCAAACACTGTGTTGGGAGGTGTCCAAAGTCCTGGCAAAAAGCTAAACAATGCTAGCCCAGCTGTGCTCGTTCTGTTTAAACACTGTGTTGGGAGGTGTCCAAAGTCCTGGCAAAAAGCTAAACAATGCTAGCCCAGCTATGCTTGTGCTGTTCAAACACTGTGTTGGGAGGTGTCCAAAGTCCTGGCAAAAAGCTAAACAATGCTAGCCCAGCTATGCTCGTTCTGTTTAAACACTGTGTTGGGAGGTGTCCAAAGTCCTGTGCAAAAAGCTAAACAATGCTAGCCCAGCTATGCTCGTTCTGTTCAAACACTGTGTTGGGAGGTGTCAAAAGTCCTGTGCAAAAAGCTAAACAATGCTAGCCCAGCTATGCTCGTGCTGTTCAAACACTGTGTTGGGAGGTGCTAGCTGGTGTTGAGAAAAGTTTAATTGAGGTAAAAAATTTGGTAAACGCTTCACCAATTTTTCCCCTTCCCTATCAACTATGCACATCTTTGCTAGGTTGGGGTAACATCTCTGCTCAGTCTGCACACAAAGACATCAATGTTACAGTTGTTGTGCTCCCTTGTAATTATGTCAGCTGTTATTGTTAACAGATTAAATTTTATTATAAAAAAATACCCAAATAGTCATAGTTCTTGAACCAGAGTAATGAAAAAAAATGGTATAATACTCTGCCAATTTTTTTTCTGCCTGAGTTGGTCCTGAAGAAGTCAATAACTATCAGTCATTATTTTATTATTTTAGTAATTAACTCTACATCTTATGCCATGTCTTTATTTCAGCTTTATGGGGATGTGTGGGCTAAGCTACATCGTGCATTTGAAATCATGTTTGGTTTTGGCATGTCAGTAAATGGTGTTCGTTCATGTGGGGATTACATGTTCAGCGGCCACACAGTTGTTATCACCCTTTTGAACTTCTTTATAACAGAATGTGAGTATACATACATGAAAAAAATATGCCATATATTACTGTATTTACCCACATATAAGCCTTCTTCCATATTTTGATTCTATCTTAGCACTGTTAACACATTGACCCCTCAACCGGCCTGTACCGGCTTTGGGAAGTAACCACAACCCAAAAAATTCATCAATGCAAACTAAACACAACAAGATGAAGATACTCAGGCATCAGTCTAAGGGATAAATGGTCTTGCAGATATGCATCCAACCAAGGTGTTGGCATCTACTCTTAAGCCAAATAATAGCACAGGTTCTTTGACAAATCTCAAATCGAACAAGGAGAGAAAAGCAGAATCACCCCTCTCAATAAAACGCTCAAAATACCACACAAGGGAGAGAGATCAGCAAACACAGCTCAAGACACAAATAGATACCTTTATTCTGATCCTCAAGGTACATTTCCATGGCCTCAAAACACAATGTCCACTCCTTGAAGGATTGTACAACCACGAAGATGTCTTTACGTATTGCAAAGCATTCTGGGAGATCCAGGGAATAATTCACGAGGGGAGGGCCAGTCAACACTCCTCTCCCCAAAGTCAGATGGTTTTTTTATAAGTCTTTTCACCCCGAAGCCAAACAAATCAATTCCAGGTCATACAGACCCAGAATAGCAGTGTAAACAATTTTGGAATCAATTTGGTTTTAGAAAAGACAGCATTTAGGAGAGCTGTGGTGATTCATTAGAAAATTATTTTCTCATCCAGGCAAAGCCAAACAAGAAAAAATCATCATGAATCCACCTTTGCTTGCAAATATCCATAAGCAAAGCACTCAATTATGCCCCAAAAGACTTCATTTTTGATGAAAAATACAAGCAACCATCAACTTGTGCTGGCTTCAGCACAACGACAAGGGATTAAAAGTGGGGACCGCAAAGCACTGTTGGAAAGCTTGGATACCGCTGACTAGGTGCAGCTGTGTTTGACTTTGACGGGCTGTATAAAACTCAGAATAGGGGGGGGGAGGTATCTGTTTTCAGTCTGTTTTTTGTAAATTCAGCTCAAAAAAAGCCAGGAGGCAATGGGTTAAAATATGACAGTTTTTCTTCTGGGTGTTTATGGGCATTATAAGAGCAAGGGGTTCAACATTAATCAAGAGAAAAAAAGATACAGTAATAATAGGGTAGGACAAAAGGGGACTTGGGCTAAGAGATCACGTGACCTTCCTGGGTGGCAAATTCAAACAACATTTTTGCATATACATTTTTGTATTTTTGCAATACATGTCTGGCTCCCACAAAGTCAAATTCCTATGTTTGAAGGCGGTCTTATTGAATAAATGCACGCTACTGCAGTAATTAGAATGTTTGGGGGCCAAGCATCTACAAGTAAGAAATGCTGTGTTACAGTAGCCTGCTTGCAGGTGGTACTTGGTGCTATTATTGCGAAAAACCCTCTCTGTTTGGTGATCGGGTGCAATCTTGTATTTGAAGCCGTGTGGTTCCTGGGGGTGAGCGTCCGTTTTTGCGCTCGCCTCCAGGAACCACACGGCTTAAAATACAAGATTGCACCTGATCACCGAACGGAGAGGGTTTTCCGCGATGATATCAGTATCTCAGGAACTCCAAATCCATTAAAAATTTTTTTTTAGACATCAGGGTTGCGTTAGGTTAAGGTAATGGTCTTTATGGCATCTTTCCCTTGTCACTCCAAGAAAGGGGTTTTAAGCCCCAACCCTCCTCTAGATTATGTGCAGTCCTGTGGATGATCTGAATAGCAGGAAATAGGGGGAACATGTTTAACTTGAAGTCCAAGGTGGTGGTGGTATACTAGCTGATAAATTCAGTCAACTGTTGATATGCCCCATGCTTTGACATTTTTATTACATAGTGATTCATGTTTTATTTGCGACGTTCTAGATACTCCCCGATACTGGTACTACCTACACACAGCCTGTTGGGTGCTCAACTTATTTGGGATTTTCTTTATCCTTGCTGCACATGAGCACTATTCCATAGATGTCCTCATAGCATTCTACATCTCCTCCCGTCTGTTCCTTTACTACCACACCCTTGCCAACAGTCTGTCAATCAAAAAAGAAGACAAGCGTACCAAAGTCTGGTTCCCACTGTTCTCGTTCTTTGAGGAGAATGTCAATGGGCGTGTTCCAAATGAGTATGAATGGCCGCTAAAAATTCCCGAATTCCTTAAATTCAGATCCAAAAAGCATGAGTGAGACTTTGTTAAATGAACATCTACATCAGGGACATTGCAGTAAGAAAAGGGGTGTTACATCGGCGATGTCCTCGTTTTCTGAAAATGTGTATCTTACATACCAGGAAATATGGTCAGTGTAAAAAGATGGAGGCAGCTTTGAACCCATGATTTTGCTAAGAAATGAATCAGAAAAGGTACATATAGAATAGTGGGTATGGTGGGACGGATGCTTAAACCTTGAGCATTCAAAGTTGGCCGCTTTGTATTTTTGATAGGGAACTACATAAATTCATCACACCCACAGAGTTCTGATTCAAAGGCAGTTTTTATTGTTCTTAATGCAATAATTGATTTTTAAGATATATATTTTTCAAAAGATATGTAGCTGGCGTGATAGTCTTGTATCTTGTATGCATTTGTATGGACTTCTGTCACACTAAGGCCCACATTTTGGTGGCCAAGAGGGGGGGGGGGGCACACAAACTGCACCTTCCCCTAGGTATGCCTGGAGACGTCAAAGATTCAGCATTTTGCTGGAGTTTCTCAAAAGCCCACTTTCAGAATAAATTATCATGGTTATCAAGATAATACCATAAAATATGAAACTTAAGGGCTTTTTTGTTTTGTGTTTCAGAGAGAGGGGGATGGTTTATGAAGAGGGGGTTTACTAGAGTTTACGTTTATAATTTTATCATTCACTTTAGTATCAACAAAATATATGTTTTCTATTTATTTATGATTATAATATATAAAGAATATTTTGGACAAGATTATGCAAGATATTTTGCAGGAAAGGGGATATGCTGATACATCCACATGCTACGTGTAAATTATCATGTACCTTCAGCGGCATAGCCAGGGTTTTTAACAGGCTACGCCTTTGGCCTTGCTTATACGTTATACTGTAAATACATGTAGCATTTGTGCAAAATTCAGATGTACAGTAAGAAATAAGTTTGAATAAAAGAAAAAAAATCAACATTTTGTATGGAAATGTATGGAAAATATATATAAGCAAAGTTACAAAAACGTCTAATATTACTAGTAGTAACTTACATGACACTGGGGGCAAACTTTAGTTGTTGAGAGTTATTTCGCGAGGAATTTTTTCCTGCACTGGCTTTTTTCGACTTCACACTTCAAAACACGATTTGTTTTGGTTTTCTGTTCCGTCAGTAAAACCATTCTGAGCCAATCAGAGTCTCGCTGTGTGCACTTCCCTGGCTATCCTCTGGACGAAAACCAGACAGTGTCGCGACAGAAAGCCAGGCAACTGCACTAGGCGAGAGATGGCAAGAATCTGATTGGCTTAGAATAATTTGACTGGCGGAACAGAAAATACAAAAAGAAATCGATGTTCTGAAAATGCGGCTTCGCGATAAAACATTTTGCACAAGTTGGATTCTTGAGCCAAAATCTCTACTCCCTGACGTTCCCACTGTTCGTTCTCGAACTTTTCATTTCCGGTTGTCAGTTTTCTGGCCAGTGGCGTGTATAAAATATGCAGTGCAGAGCAAACGACGACCATTACGACAAGAGTGACTTTCGCTTTCTTCAATGGGATTATTTCGAGCTATATTCTTATTCTTTTTATTCCTTTTTGTAAAAAGCACAGGTAAGAATCTACTTATTATATGACCACCGTTACTATGTAGATATTGTTTTTTTTAATGCTTTTCTACCGGTTGTGTTATGTGATGACAACATGGCTATGAAGTCGAGTAATAAACTCGAATCACATGGTCAACTTTAAATAATTTCTAAACTTTACTTTATCAATCTTTGTCGTTATCTTCTCGTATTCTCAAGTTTCATGGAGTTTTGGTCTGTGGTTTTGCGGGCTTGTTTGACATTTGGTTTGAAATTCGATATTCTTTGAATCGAACACGACAAGCGGGGTCAAATGAATTGATTCCAAATCTTTAAGCTTACTTACTTATATCTTTCGTCAATTATTTTACTAGGCAAGTATCTATTGAGTTTGCTATTCTTCATTTTGTTTCTAATATGCTACACGCCCCCTACACCCGTTTTTTTATGCTTTGATGTGTTTTATTTACCCCAGAGAGTACTTTGATGTTGACAAATTGATTGATCGATTTGCTAAAAGGGCACCAAAACTTGGGCTCGATTTCCAGCTCGTTCCTGTAAAAACGGCAGGAAATAGAGCCTAACCAAAACTGAGCTAAGACCACGCTCAGGAATAGATAAACTTACATCCTGCAGTTATTAATATTGTGTAAATACTCACACATACAATTTCCAACATGCAGCTAGAAAAGCGAAGTGGTGGGCTGATGAACTCTCAACTCAAGGAAGTGGCCAAAATTACTAAATGGCCCAAAGTTGTAGGGAGTGGGAAATATAACACAAGGTGTAAATTCTGGGAGTGCTCCATAGAAAGACAACTGCTTTTATCTGAATATCTGGTTAGAATGGGGAGCACTGCTATATGGTTTGACCTGGGGGCGGGGGGGGCGGGGGTGTAATGAGCTGTTTGTCTGTGACAGATGTTTGAAATGTGAATAGTTTGCTGGTAATTGACCTCTTTATATTAGGAGAACCCTAGAAGTGAAGGACTAAGTTATGCACAACCAATTCTTTTCTAAAATATTTTCTCTTCTCAGCTAAAGAATGCAGTATCACTGTTTGCAATGCAAATTTGAAAATAACAATGGTTGGCCTGCCGCCTGTACAGAAATCCACCAAAGTTTACTGGACATCTGTATCACCCTCAGAAGCTGAGCCATTGAAATATGAAGTTTATATGGGTGTCACATCACCTCAGAACCGCTGTGAATGCCCCCAACTAGACATGCCAACTATGCGGCTCAGTCCTCAGTGCAAAACAATATCAGCCAGTGTGAATAGGACTTTGCAGTGTGATATCACCAAGAATACAACGGCACTTAAGTCATGGGAGAATGATAGTGGAATTTGCATAATGCTCAAGGCATCTTCAACTCGCACAAATTATACCTGCTTTGAATTCACCGAGTGGAGCCTTTCCGACTGTGGTAAGTGCAACAACAACAACAACAACAACAACAATCTTTATTTACCTGACTACCCAAGCCCCCTATAAGTAAGGACATAGCTACAGGCAGGGCCCATGTAGCTTTTTTTCGACTTAAGGAGTGTTCATTTAATACGCTGAAGGGGAGGAGATTTTGATTCGGACACAGTGAAATGGCTCAATGAAATGGCTCCACCATATATTAAAGATCTATGCAAGTACAAAAGTCATTCCTGATCACTACGGTCTGCTTCTCAACAATACCTTCAGGTCAAACGGGGCAATTTGAAGACCTATGGTGACCACGCTTTTTCGATTGCGGCTCCTAAACTATGGAATGAGTTGCCATTTCACTTAAGGACAATACAAAATCTCAATACTTTCAAGCAATGCCTTAAGACTCACCTTTTTAAAGAAGCATTTAATTTATAATTAGTTTAAAATTCATTTTTTTAATTTCACTGTAAATTATACATTACATACATACATATATATATATATTTAATTATAATATCGATTTTTATAAATGTAACATTTCCTATTAGACACAATTTATTTTCAGGGTGATTTTTAATTTTTAATTGTGTAATGTTTTTTTTAATTGATATATAATTGTAAAGTGCCTAGGGCAATTATTGATGAGGCGCTATATAAATGCAGATATTATTATTATTATTATTATTATTATTATTATTATTATTATTATTATTATTATTATTATTATTATTATTATTATTATTATTACAGAGGCACCCCCCCTCCACCCCCCTTCCGCCCACACACATTCACACACACACTCAGTGATTTTTTTTCCAGTGCCCTCCCCTTTAACAACCCCCAGGATTTCCTCTGTGAGTGGTTTAAAATTGTCAAAGCTACAGAAATTCTGGGTGTTGTCAAAGAGGGCGGGGCACTGGAAAAAATACACTGAACGTGTGTGTCTGGGGGGGGGAGGGGTTGCCTCTGTGTCAAAATCTTCCTCATGCCAACACACAATTTCCCTTCCCCCCACCCGCATCAGTGTATAATTAATGGAAACAATCTTTACTAAAAAATAAATTTAAAGACGATAAAATGCAAATTAAGGATTTTCAGAAAAAGGGGGTGGGATTTACTGTTTGTTTAATTGATTTCCTTATACTTCTTCATATTATTATTTAAAATCCCTCGTATCCCAGCCCTTGCTCAAACATCCCCCTTTCAGCAACTCCTAGCGATGTACGTTTTGTCAGCCTTACACTAGCAGCCATAGGACATCAAGACCATGCCCTCTTGACTAAAACTGTAGAAGGATATTTGCGCCTCCCTTGATTGCCATCACCTATGAAATGTTAGGAATGGTCAAAGTGATTGTGTTATGGTGACAATAGCAAGGATCAGGCCGGTAGCCGAGGGGGGGGGGGGGTGGTTGTACGAGGGATTCAGAAGAACGCTCCATTACTCCGGAAGGTCTGCTCTAATGAAGGCAAATTGAGTACCACTTCAAGCAAGGACAAGCTAATAGAAAATGGTCCACTAAATAGTTAAACCACCGCCCCCCTTCAAATTCCTGGCCGCGGGCCTGATGATAATGATGGCAACTATGATGATACTGGGATTAATGATTGTTGCTGATATCAACACTGATGTCAATGTTGATAGTGGTAACGACAATATTATTCATGAAACTTCATAGTAATGATATGTTTTTAGACACACCCTGTCTGTGACGGGGGGGGGGGGGGCTAAAAGGCCCCCCCTCCTTATTTCATGAACTGTTTAGGCTTTGACCATCAAACTCACAGACAATGATCAACAGCATTTAAAGTCTCGTCACACTCTATTTTGGGTGTGGTCAAATAAGTCACGACGTCACAATGACGTCATAAATACGAAAATCTGGAATTGTTACAGAAAAAAGTATTTGCATGCATGTATTATACTTATATAAATGATAAATGCATAATATTAGCTTTCAAAGTGTCATCTAGTAAATCTAGTGACATTTTTAACAACAGCTTTAGAGAGCAAAATTTACCCAACCCTTCCCCCTCAAATATCCAAGGTGAAAAAAGTTCTTGTGCTTTTGTGAAACTTGTCACCTAAACAAACTTATAAAGTCAAAACAGGCGTTTTAATCTGAGAGCGATGACCAAAATTGGGAAAAAATCACTACTTTTTTAGTTTTTGGGAAACTTGTGTGTGAAAAAACGGTTGCCATGGGAACATGAAGCATCTCCTCAACATGTCAATGGCATAAAAATGTCCGCAGATAGATTTAAGGTAAAGTCACCAAGTTTTAGCCTCTCAGCTGGTATGGTTCAGAAGTTATAGCAATTTTCCCAGAAGGGGGGCCCCCCCAGTCTGAATAGGGTTACACATACTTGTGTTTTTGTAACTAGCTTATAAAGATGAAGGGAAGTAAATGCCCCCTGTCCCCCTGCCCCCCTAGTAAAGCTAAATTTTACAGAGGTTACCCTGGAGGTAGTCAGTAAAGTAGAAAACAAGGAACAGCGAAGAATAACACATCTTTTTTATAGCACTGTGCCCTACTCCAGAAAACATCTCGCTATCTGTTACCAGAAGGCGGGCATTTACTATTAAGTGGAGTCCTCCATCACACGTGATGTCTCAACAAGCTTTCAAGTACACCATGAGATACAGAATCTTTTACAAGTCGAATGGAATAGGCTCAGATGAGCAGGTGTGTAAAAAAATGCATTTTGACGTAACGACCATCTGTAACAATTATAACGCTATACAATAAAGTATGTAACAGTTGCTAAAACAACGGGTTTCAGTTCTGAACGTATTCCGCCATCTTGGAACCGACGCGCATGCGCTAGTCCCAGTCCTACACTGTCCCCTTCCTATCTAGAAATATGTCCCCATATTTTATCCCTCAGTGTCGGGGGATGAGGAACACGCTGAGGTCTCCTAGGAGCTGGTTCATCATACTCTGGATCATCTTCCTGTGGCTCCTGTGGTTTTGACAGTGGGGTCTGATGTTCGTTATGGGCCTGTGGCTTTGAGGCCACCTGGACTTCAGATGTGTCCAGACTCCCCAAGAATGGCTTAAGCTGATTGTGGTGTACTACATGTGTCTTCAGTCCAACATGTTTATCCTGACCAAAATACTTTATCCGATACACAACTTCATTCAGCCGTTTTACCACTATACAGGGTCCACTCCACGGTCGGTTCAGCTTTATACACCTCCCTCTTCTCGGCTTCTTGTCAAACTACAAAACATGATCACCTTTCTTAAAGATCCTCTCCTTTACCCAGCAATCATAATAGCTCTTCTGAGACTGATGAGACAGTTTAAGAGTGTCCCTAGCCACTTTATAAGCTTTCTGGAGACGGCTCTTGAGTTGCAACGCAAATTCTGCATGATCCAGCCGCACTTCTGGCATAAAAGCGGTGTCAACTAAAGCAGTTGGAAGGCGCAACTCTCGTCCAAACTCCAGGTAGCTAGGAGTATGTCCAGTGCTACTGTGAACTGCTGTTGTATGCCAAACAGGTAGAGGATAGGTAGAGATCCAAGTTCTTTTGATCGTCACTCACTACTTTGGCCAACATTGCGTTAACGGTTCGTATACTTCTTTCTGAAGCACCATCAGACTGAGGATGGAATGGTGTCGTCCTTGTCTTCAACACCTCCAAATACTGACAAATCTCCTCGATGTTCTGGCTGTTTAGATCAGCTCCCTGGTCACTATGCAGTTGTTCGGGTGCTCCGTGTCTTGGAATCCAACCATCTGTTATTCTCTTGGCAATGGTCTCAGACTTCTCGTTTCTTAAAGGAAACAACTCCAGCCACTTCGTGAAATGACCGACCATGACACTGACTTCCGCGGTTGCTTTTGCGATATTCAACCACATCCATTGTCACCAATTCTCCTGGCCAAGATGTCACGATTGGTCTTACCGGAGCCTTGTATTCCGGAACGGGATTTCGTCTCTACTGACAGACTAGACAATTTATACACCAATTTTCCACGTCAGTTGCCATACACGGCCAGAAGAATCTGTCTCGGATCCTTTGTAGTGTATTAGTGCTTCCAAGATGCCCTGCATCATCATGTAGTATTTGCAACACCATTTCGTCAGAGTAGATGGAATCACGACTTGGGTAACACCTCTATTCTGTTCTCTTTCGTGTCGAAGCACACTATCCTTACCCAGAGTTAAGTTAAGAATTTCCTTGTAGAGTGCTCGGAGCTCCTTTCCTTGCACGTCCTGTTGAGCCGGTGGCTTGTGTAATAACCACAGCTTCACTTCCTTAGTGACTGGACAACTGTCCTGTTGCTCAACTATGTACTCCATCGACCACTCTGCAACATCACTAGTGGTTACATTCTGAATTCTACTCAATGCATCTCCAATCGTGTTTTTCGAGCCAGGAATGTGGTTCACCTTGCACTGAAACTCTCTGAACTTATCCACCCATCTCCATAGCCGGCCATTATGTTTTTGTTTTCTAGTCAAGAGCCACTCTAGGGACTGGTGGTGGTCAGTATAGAGATCAAACTCCTTGCCTAGTAGGCATGGGCCATAATCTTTCAGGGCCTGGATAACCGCAAGGCATTCTTTCTTTGTGGTAGAGTAGTTGCATTCAGCTTTGTTTAGCTTTCTTCCTCAGAACGCCACCGGTCGCTTCACTCCCTCTCTGTCTGTCTGCTCTAGATAGTATCCGATGGCCCAGTTAGAGGCATCACACGTCACTGCGAACCGTCCATGTTGAGATGGTAGAGACAGTGTGACTGACGTACACAACAGATGTTTCAAGCTCTCAAACGCCTGATCACATTCTGGGGACCGGTAGAAGTCCTGCTTATTGAGCAGATCATGAAGTGGGGCAGCAACCTCTGAAAAGCATTTTACAAAGCGTCTCCAGAATGTACACACACCGATGAACTTCCGCAGCTCTTCTTTGTTGGTTGGGGTCTCCCACTGACGGATGATATCTTACTTCTCTGGTTGAGGCCTGACACCGTTCTGGTCAATGACATGACCCAGGAACTTCACTGATCTTGTTGCAAACTGGTACTTCTTACCCGACAGCTTAAAACCAGATGGTCTTCAAAGCTAGAGTGGAAACAGATGACGTCGTCTAAATAGGCCATCATAGCAACTGCATCTAGAACTTGCAACATATCCTCTACTACTGATTGGAACGTTCCAGGTGCCCCTGCCAGGCCAAAAGGGCATGCGACAGTACTGGTACAATCCAAACGGGGTTGTAAAAGCTGTCTTAGCTCTGTCCTCGGGTGCAACTTCAACTTGGTGATACCCAGACACCATATCGATCGTTGTGAAGTAAGATGCGTCGGCCAGATGGTCTAAGGACTCGGTGATGTTGGGCAAGGGGTAGCTGGTAACCCGCGTACCTTCATTGAGCTTTCTGTAATCTACAAATATTCTAAGGCCCCCCCGATGGTTTTCGAACAATGGCTAGTGGACTTGCCCATTCTGATGATGACTTCTCAATAACACCGTCCTCCAGCATAGCCTTTAGGTCTGCCTTTACTTCTTCCCTGTATGCAAAGGGTATTCTGCGCAGCTGTTGCTTCACTGGAGTTGTACCTGGCTTCAAATGAATGTGATGCTAAACGTTAGCACTACATTTTCCTATGTCTCGTTTTCCCTGCGAAAACACATCAGCATACGAGATCAACATATTTTCTAGTTTCTCCCTTTCATTGGTGCCTAGTTCACTGTCCGACAAGTCAATACCAAGCTCTTTCAAGTTTATGACCTTATCATTGTCAGAAACCCCACCAGCTACCAGTATCTTCTTAGAGCTAAGGGGCTCGGATACTGTAACCACCACTGTAGTCAAACCACCCACTTTCTGATTCTTATACAGGGTGACTGGTGATTGGGACAGATTAACAGCCTTCACCAAGAACTTCTTGCCTGAAACAAGTGCCTTTGTCATAAGTACCCCCCCCCCCCCTGGTGTTGTGGTTCTTTCAAACATCCCCTCTCTGTTCCCATTATCTTTACACCGCAAGAGTATAAATGCCTGATGCCTGGTTGGAAGATCAATGGTACAGAAGGCAACTACAGGGGTAGCATCATCCTCAACCGATACTGATCTGCACATACTAGAGACAAGCAGGATTTCCTGGTCATCAAGAAAAAGACTATTGTCCCTTAAACCCCACCATTCCCTATGTTGGGCATCAATAAAATAGGCCCCCAATACCGAGTCTGCAAGTCATCCACCAACAGGAACCTCCATGACATCTCCCGGCCTCCCAGCAACAATGTCACTTGGGACTCCCCTCTCACCCCAATGGGTTCACGTGTTATTGAAACTGGATGCACTTTGGACTCTGTTTTTATAAGGCCTGGTACTGATGAGCTTATTAGACTCACCTCTGCGCCTGTGTCGATCAAAAAGGTGCACTTCACTTGGTTCACCTTTGCCTTAACTTTGTATGAGTGTCGTCGACACCCTGTCTGCACTGTGTTGACCCGCTTTTGTATTCTCGAGGCTGGTGTCGGGGTGTTCCGCCAGCCTTGTTCTTGTTCAAATTATTCCCCGTTACGGATAGGCAGTCTCTTGCCCAATGTCCCTTTCTTTTGCACTTTCTGCATAAATCCGTGGGCCTTGGACCTCTCCTTTGGAAACCGTTTTTTCCTCCCTTTCTGATAGCTGCCGTGACCTTCTCTTCAACAAGTTTGTCAACTAGGTCATTAACCCCCTCTTGAATAGCACCCTGTACTTGCTGTGGGTTACTTGCTCTTTGCTGCTCTTCCTGATTAGCAATCCTTTTGATTACTGTTTCTATGGGGGTTTTTAACAAATTTTCTAGACGGACCAGTATCTCCCTCAGCTTGGAATTTAGCCCGTTGATAAATTGACACATAATGTCCTCCTTAGCTCTGGTGTTATAATAATCAAAAGCTGCTTTCTGTCGGGAGTACTTGGAACCGACGCACATGTGCTAGCCCCAGTCCTACACATCTTAAGGTGAAAAAGATCACACAGTTTGTCTGACTGCCTGACCCTACAATTACACTCACCCCCTTTAAGGGTCCCCACAGTAACACTCACCCCCTTCCAGGGTCCCCACAGTACAGGGCCATAGCAAGGGGTGAGGCAAAGGAGACACATGCCCCCTCCCACCAAAGTTTAGCTTAATGTTTCTGTACCCCCCTTCTTTGAGGCCGGCTACAACTTTGCAATAAAACCCCAGCTTAGCACTCCTCTCCCCCTTCCAGCGCTTCCACAGTAACACTTGGTTATTATTTTATCTGTGTGTATCTGTGTTTTTATAAAGTCAGAGGATTTTGGCTACAGGGGAGACTACACAGCAGAGATCCGTGGTTTGGCTGAATGGGAAGACTACAATGTATGGGTTGAGTGTTCATTTCTTGGTGACTGGTCTGACACTGCTTGCCGGGGGGAACAGGCAGGTCCCTATACTATCAGGACTCTACAAGGGGGTAAGTGTAAATATAAGGGGGTTGAGTGTAACTGTATGTGGGGACCCTGGAAGGGGATAAGTGTTACTGTGTGGACCCTGGAAGGGGGTGAGTGTTACTGTGTGGACCCTGGAAAGGGGGTAAGTGTTACTGTGTGGACCCTGGAAGGGGGCTGAGTGTTACTGTGTGGACCCTGGAAGGGGGTGAGTGTTACTGTGGGGACCCTGGAAAGGGGGTGAGTGTTACTGTGTGGACCCTGGAAGGGGATAAGTGTTACTGTGTGGACCCTGGAAGGGGGTAAGTGTTACTGTGTGGACCCTGGAAGGAGGGTGAGTGTTACTGTGTGGACCCTGGAAGGGGGTGAGTGTTACTGTGGGGACCCTGGAAGGGGGTGAGTTTTACAGTGGGTACCCTGGAATGGAGTGAGTCTTTCTGTTGGGACCCTGGAAGGGGGTGAGTGTTTCTGTGGGGACCCTGGAAGGGGATAAGTGTTACTGTGTGGACCCTGGAAGGGGGGTGAGTGTTACTGTGTGGACCCTGGAAGGGGGTGAGTGTTGCTGTGTGGACCCTGGAAGGGGATAAGTGTTACTGTGTGGACCCTGGAAGGGGGGTGAGTGTTACTGTGTGGACCCTGGAAGGGGGTGAGTGTTGCTGTGTGGACCCTGGAAGGGGATAAGTGTTACTGTGTGGACCCTGGAAGGGGGTGAGTGTTACTGTGTGGACCCTGGAAGGGGGTAAGTGTTACTGTGTGGACCCTGGAAGGGGGTGAGTGTTACTGTGTGGACCCTGGAAGGGGGATAAGTGTTACTGTGTGGACCCTGGAAGGGGGTGAGTGTTACTGTGGGGACCCTGGAAGGGTATAAGTGTTACTGTGTGGACCCTGGAAAGGGGGTAAGTGTTACTGTGTGGACCCTGGAAGGGGGTGAGTGTTACTGTGTGGACCCTGGAAGGGGATAAGTGTTACTGTGTGGACCCTGGAAGGGGGTGAGTGTTACTGTGTGGACCCTGGAAGGGGATAAGTGTTACTGTGTGGACCCTGGAAGGGGGCTGAGTGTTACTGTGTGGACCCTGGAAGAGGATAAGTGTTACTGTGTGGACCCTGGAAGAGGGTGAGTGTTACTGTGTGGACCCTGGAAGAGGATAAGTGTTACTGTGTGGACCTTGGAAGGGGGTAAGTGTTACTGTGTGGACCCTGGAAGGGGGTGAGTGTTACTGTGTGGACCCTGGAAGGGGATAAGTGTTACTGTGTGGACCCTGGAAGGGGGTGAGTGTTACTGTGTGGACCCTCGAAGGGGATAAGTGTTACTGTGTGGACCCTGGAAGGGGGCTGAGTGTTACTGTGTGGACCCTGGAAGGGGGCTGAGTGTTACTGTGGGAACCCTGGAAAGGGGGTGAGTGTTACTGTGTGGACCCTGGAAGGGGGTGAGTGTTACTGTGTGGACCCTGGAAGGGGGGTGAGTGTTACTGTGTGGACCCTGGAAGGGGGGTGAGTGTTACTGTGTGGACCCTGGAAGGGGGTGAGTGTTACTGTGTGGACCCTGGAAGGGGGTGAGTGTTACTGTGTGGACCCTGGAAGGGGGTGAGTGTTACTGTGTGGACCCTGGAAGGGGGTGAGTGTTACTGTGTGGACCCTGGAAGGGGGTGAGTGTTACTGTGTGGACCCTGGAAGGGGGTGAGTGTTACTGTGTGGACCCTGGAAGGGGGTGAGTGTTACTGTGTGGACCCTGGAAGGGGGTGAGTGTTACTGTGTGGACCCTGGAAGGGGGGTGAGTGTTACTGTGTGGACCCTGGAAGGGGGTGAGTGTTACTGTGTGGACCCTGGAAGGGGGTGAGTGTTACTGTGTGGACCCTGGATTGGGGTGAGTTTTACAGTGGGTACCCTGGAATGGAGTGAGTCTTTCTGTTGGGACCCTGGAAGGGGGTGAGTCTTTCTGTGTGGACCCTGGATTGGGGTGAGTTTTACAGTGGGTACCCTGGAATGGAGTGAGTCTTTCTGTTGGGACCCTGGAAGGGGGTGAGTCTTTCTGTGTGGACCCTGGATTGGGGTGAGTTTTACAGTGGGTACCCTGGAATGGAGTGAGTCTTTCTGTTGGGACCCTGGAAGCGGGTGAGTGTTACTGTGTGGACCCTGGAAGGGGGTGGTGAGTGTTTCTGTGTGGACCCTGGAAGGGGGTGAGTGTTACTGTGTGGACCCTGGAAGGGGGTGAGTGTTACTGTGTGGACCCTGGAAGGGGGTGAGTGTTACTGTGTGGACCCTGGGAGGGGGTGAGTGTTACTGTGTGGACCCTGGAAGGGGGTGAGTGTTACTGTGGGGGCCCTGGAAGGGGGTGAGTGTAACTATGGGGGCCTTGGAAGGGGGTACGTGTTACTGTGGGGACCCTGGAAGGGGGAAAGTGTTACTGTGTGGACCCTGGAAGGGGGTGAGTGTAACTGTGGGGGCCCTGGAAGGGGGTGAGTGTAACTGTAGGGGCCCTGGAAGGGGGTGAGTGTAACTGTGGGGACCCTGGAAGGGGATAAGTGTTACTGTGGGGACCCTGGAAGGGGGTGAGTGTTACTGTGGGGACCCTGGAAGGGGATAAGTGTTACTGTGGGGACCCTGGAAGGGGATAAGTGTTACTGTGGTGGCCCTAGAAGGGGGTGAGTGTAACTGTGGGGGCCCTGGAAGGGGGTGAGTGTAACTGTGGGGGCCCTGGAAGGGGGTGAGTGTAACTGTGGGGACCCTGGAAGGGGATAAGTGTTACTGTGTGGACCTTGGAAGGGGGTGAGTGTTACTGTGTGGACCTTGGAAGGGGGTGAGTGTTACTGTGTGGACCCTGGAATGGGGTGAGTGTTACTGTTGGGACCCTGGAAGGGGGTGAGTGTTACTGTGTGGACCCTGGAAGGGAGTGAGTGTTACTGTGGGGGCCCTGGAAGGGGGTGGTGAGTGTTACTGTGTGGACCCTGGAAGGGGGTGAGTGTAACTGTGGGGGCCCTGGAAGGGGGTGTGTTACTGTTGGTCTGAAGTCTGCATATGAAAATTACTGTTTGTGGTTTCTTATAAAATAGGAATGCCATCATAGATGCAAAAAATGTGTTAGGTGAATACAAGATTTTTTTGCAGCACCTTCTGAACCTCCGAAGATTTGTGGTTTTGATAGAATATCAGATGTCAACGGAAAACTCCTCCTCCTTAGATTTAAGGTGAATTATGAACTATGAATTATGAATTGATTAATTATGAAAAAGTAGATTGAATATACATTAAGCTGTGCATTAACCTTTAAAAATTAGTAGAGCATTCCTCTGCCTGTTATTAGCGGGGAAGGGAAAAGGGTACAGTGATTTTTTTAAAGGTTTGGATCCATGTCTGATTTTTTTCATGTGCTTGTCTTGGAATCCCCGCTACCCGTTACGAGTGTAAGTATACTTATACGATGAAAAACAAGGGAAGACATTTTTTTTCGACAACAAAAATCAGTCCACAATTGCTTACCCTTTCTAAAAGAACATACAACGTTGATGATTTACTTGGTTTTTGTACCGAGGTAAGTTTTTGCAATTATGTTTTTGACATAACTGCGAAATCGATGGTTTACCTATGTACCGAGGTAAGTTTTTGCAATTATGTTTTTGACATAACTGCGAAATAGATGGTTTACCTATGTACCGAGGTAAGTTTTTGCAACCTCGGCACATGGGTAAACCTTCCATTTTGCAGTTATGTCAAAAACATAATTGCAAAACCAGACCTAGGTATAAGGGTAAACCTTCGATTTCGCAGTTATGTCAAAAACATAATTGCAAAACCCGACCTCTGCATATAGGTAAACCATATTTTGCAGTTATGTCAAAAACATAATTGCAAAAACTTACCTAGGGATATGCTGATTTAAAACAGTAGCTTGACGTTGCTGCTACTCAAACCCGCCATTATTTGCCATTTTAAGCTGTATTTTTAGCAACTGCTAATTTTTCCCGTGCCTTCTGTATATAAAATAGACAAGGTTGCAAACTCCGACAACTGCCAAATTCCAAAGTGCTCAACAAACCCACCGATCCTTTCGAAATCCAGACTCACACGGCAAAATAAACCTCGCAGAATCATAGCACACATATTTATCTTTCCAACCATACCTTTGTATTGTCTATTTGTCCCCGTTTTGCCGTTTGAGCGGCGAGAATCTTTCTTTTGATCTTGAAAATATTCGTGATGGCGACGCTCGATGGGCCGTTCGTGGAGAAAAAGACAATACACGCCATGCCAAATTCTACCAGCCGGGGTAGGGTGCTTCGCATCAGTTTGACCTTTCCTGTCCAAATTTCGCCAGAAATGAGAGTTCCAACTTTGATTCGTGATATTTTGTTGACAGTGTCAAATAACAAAAAGTCCTCACAAGCTTTTGTAGATCATCTATCTGTCATTGAGATGCAATTACGTGCAAGTGCATGCGCAATAACGCGAAGGTGCATTACGCTCTAGAGTAAACTCCGTATTTTTGAGTTTGAGGCCTTAAAACTTAAACACGGAACTAGCTATTGCAAAAATAAAAGGAGATAATTGCAGGAGATAATTCTATCTTTTATCTTTTTTGATATATAGTTTGTACATGTAGTGAAAATTGCGGCGCGACAATATATTTTTTTTCGCGGACACGTCGTTTACCTTTACCGGACCCGAAAGTCGGTCATTTAGTCCAATTATAACTACCGACTTACAAGCATTTAGTCCATTTATGACCTTTCCTTACTGTCGCGCATTAAATCCATTTATGACCTTTCCCGACTGTCGGGCATTTAGTCCATTTATGACCTCTCCCGACTGTCGGGCATTTAGTCCATTTATGACCTCTCCCGACTGTCGGGCATTTAGTCCATTTATGACCTTTCCCGACTGTCGGGCATTTAGTCCATTTATGACCTCTCCCGACTGTCGGGCATTTATTCCATTAATGACCTCTCCCGACTGTCGGGTATTTATTCCATTAATGACCTCTCCCGACTGTCGGGCATTTATTCCATTAATGACCTCTCCCGACTGTCGGTATTTATTCCATTAATGACCTCTCCCGACTGTCGGGCATTTATTCCATTAATGACCTCTCCCGACTGTCGGGTATTTATTCCATTAATGACCTCTCCCGACTGTCGGGCATTTATTCCATTAATGACCTCTCCCGACTGTCGGGTATTTAGTCCATTTATGACCTCTCCCGACTGTCGGGCATTTATTCCATTAATGACCTCTCCCGACTGTCGGGTATTTATTCCATTAATGACCTCTCCCGACTGTCGGGCATTTATTCCATTAATGACCTCTCCTGACTGTCGGTATTTATTCCATTAATGACCTCTCCCGACTGTCGGGCATTTGTTTCATTTATGACCTTTCCCGACTGTCGGGCATTTATTCCATTAATGACCTCTCCCGGCTGTCGGGCATTTATTCCATTAATGACCTCTCCCGACTGTCGGGCATTTAGTCCATTTATGACCTCTCCCGACTGTCAAGCATTTAGACAGTCTGTTAAAAATACTTTTTTTGTTTACATTAGATGCCCTCTAACCAGGC